>NC_084755.1:41098798-41101298 GCF_033978785.1 Entelurus aequoreus | reverse complement strand
ACCAGGAAGATAAAGTGTTTGTCTCACACCTACTAATCAAGCATTCACATTTTGCCACAACACACATGGGGGAAAGTCCTATCTGGAAATACAGCCATATTAACTCCTAAACTGCCATTTTAACACACACTAAACCATCAGCACGCATCCAATGCTTTCTCGTGGCCACGAGAAAGTTTCTCGTGCGCACGAGAAAGTTTCTCGTGCGCACGAGAAAGTTTCTCGTGGCCACGAGAAACTTTTTATTAAAAAAAAAAAAAAAAAAAAAAATTATATATATTTTTTTTTTTTTTTTTTTTTTTTTTATAAAAAGTTTCTCGTGGCCACGAGAAACTTTCTCGTGGCCACGACATACATGTCTAAAAAAAAAAAATTCCCATGTCCCTTTAGGGGCTCCGTATGAAACAAATATACATTACAAATTTAAAAAATGTATAATAAAAATCAAAATAAAATTAATTAATTAATCCTCTCCTCCCCCAAAATTTAAAAAAATAAAAAGACATGAGCGACACATCGCAGATTAAACCCATTTGCTAACATTTAATATGTATTGGATTGTATTTCTGCCAGCTTTGTATGTAAAAATAAACCAATAAACAACTGTTAAAAAAAAAAAAATTATAATAATAATATTGAAAAAATTATTAAAAAATTATATTAAAACACAATTTAAAAATATATAATAAAAAATAAAATAAAATAAATAAATTACCCCCACCAGCCTCCCAAAAAAAAAAAAAAAAAAAAAAGACGGGGGCGACACATTGCAGATTCAACACATTTAATATGTATTAGAGTATTTATGGCAGCTGTGTATGTAAAAGGAATCAATAATACAAATGTTTAAAAAATTTTTTAAAAAATAAAAAAAATATACAAATAATATTAAAACAAAAAATATATATATATAATAAATTAATTAAACCCCCCCCCAAAAAATTTTTTTTTTTATAAAAAAAATGCTAAAAGCTGTACACATCACCTGTGTCTCAGCAGTTGGATGCTTCTACACAGGTGACCCCAGAGGCCCCCATGGCTGCTACATTCCAGCACACACCCAAAGGGTCAGTCAGCTGTGTGGTCTGATCTTCCCTTCATAGGCTGGAATGCCAACCTGGCAGCTGCTACCACCCACACCATAGCTGCTGAGTCATGACAAACAACCACAGAAACATGCTTTGTCTTTACCTCTTTCTAACTAGTCAATACCTATCCTTATATGCCGCACATCTGGATTGGCAACCATACTGTACCCACAGAAACATGCTTTGTCTTTACCTCTTTGTAACTAGTCAATACCTATCGTTATATGCCGCACATCGTGATTGGCAACCATACTGTACCCACAGAAACATGCTTTGTCTTTACCACAAACCTCTTTGTAACTAGTCATTACCTATCTTTATATGCCGCACATCGTGATTGGCAACCAAGGTGTGTTTTGAAAGTGTGTGGCTTTAAAAAAGTCATCAGACCCTCCAGGATTTCACTGGCTTTTGTTGTGATTGTTGGGGCCTAAAACACTCTCATACACACTACTGAAACACTCTGATACACACTACTGAAGCACTCTTATACACACTACTGAAATGCTCTCACATATACAACTGAAATGTTTTTCTCTCACACACACTACTGAAACACTCTCAGACCCACTACTGAAATGCTCTCATACACACTACTGAAACACTCTTATACACACTACTGAAATGCTCTCACATATACAACTGAAATGTTTTTCTTTCACACACACTACTGAAACACTCTCAGACACACTACTGAAACACTCTTATACACACTACTGAAACACTCTTATACACACTACTGAAACACTCTTATACACACTACTGAAATGCTCTCACATAAACAACTGAAATGTTTTTTCTCTCACACACACTACTGAAACACTCTCATACACCACTGTAATGCTCTCACATAAACTGAAATGTTTTTCTCCCACACACACTACTGAAACACTCTCATACACACTACTGAAATGCTTTCATACACACTACTGAAGCACTCTTATACACACTACTGAAACACTCTGATACACACTACTGAAACACTCTGATACACACTACTGAAATGCTCTCACATATACAACTGAAATGTTTTTCTCTCACACACACTACTGAAGCACTCTTATACACACTACTGAAACACTCTCATACACACTACTGAAATGCTTTCATACACACTACTGAAACACTCGGATACACACTACTGAAATGCTCTCACATATACAACTGAAATGTTTTTCTCTCACACACACTACTGAAACACTCTCAGACCCACTACTGAAATGCTCTCATACACACTACTGAAACACTCTTATACACACTACTGAAATGCTCTCACATATACAACTGAAATGTTTTTCTTTCACACACACTACTGAAACACTCTCAGACACACTACTGAAACACTCTTATACACACTACTGAAACACTCTTATACACACTACTGAAACACTCTTATACACACTACTGAAATG
>NC_084755.1:41056298-41093798 GCF_033978785.1 Entelurus aequoreus | reverse complement strand
AGTTATATTTTGATAAACAATCATAAATGAATCTTTCAGCACATACACAATGTTGACATCTATAATTATATTTTGATAAACAATCATAAATGAATCTTTCAGCACGTACACAATGTTGACATCTATAGTTATATTTTGATAAACAATCATAAATGAATCTTTCAGCACGTACACAATGTTGACATCTATAGTTATATTTTGATAAACAATCATAAAGTAATCTTTCAGCACATACACAATGTTGACATCTATAGTTATATTTTGATAAACAATCATAAATGAATCTTTCAGCACATACACAATGTTGACATCTATAGTTATATTTTGATAAACAATCATAAATGAATCTTTCAGCACATACACAATGTTGACATCTATAGTTATATTTTGATAAACAATCATAAATGAATCTTTCAGCACATACACAATGTTGACATCTATAGTTATGTTTTGATAAAGACAAGGAAAAACACGCTACTAGTAAACATGTGCAACAACAACAACAACAACAACAAACATGGCGGTAGACACAAAATTAAATCATGAAATTCAACCTTACCTGAACAAAAACGATACATATTGATGTGGGAGAGTCTTGATACCAAAGTCCTTGACCCAGACACGCCCAAAGAAGTTGTAGACCTCCATGCTTTGACAAGTTTCATCAGTTTTGTGGCGTACAATGATGTCTGGAGCACAATAGTTCACATGTCTGGGAACGCCACCAACAGATAATCCTTGATATCACTCCACAAATCTTATATTGGATGAAGTATAGGATCTATTCTATTGCATAATTAGATTTTTATCCTCATATTTGCTTTTTCCGTCAGATTTAAGCCTGGTTTGTACTCAGATAGTTGGCACTCTGCTAGCTGTGCAACTTTTATTCTGCATAAGTTCTCCAAAGCGTGGTGGTGACGAGTGGTGCTGAGGTTACACAAGTTTGATAAATGGGGGGTTATGGGAATCATTTGGGTTGAGATGGAGAGAGAGTGGCACTGCTCTGGAATGTAAAGAATTTGGGTTTGTTTAATCCTCTTGAGGGATCAATTATTAGCAGCAGAAGAACCCTGCCATGCAAGACTCAAAAGTGGACTTCATGTTGGTTTTGGACGACCATTCTTTTGGCACAAAGTAAAAACATACTTAGTACGTCCTCTGGTCAGAGTAATCGAGGTCTTAGTCGTTGACGAAGGGTGGAAACTGATTCGTTAAGTTTGGACCATAGTCGACATCAATTTATGGATATTAGAGCATAAAGATGTGGTGTGGAAGTTTCCGTATGGATGTGAGTTGACCACAGTAGAAAGTGTTCCAACAGAACTGGTACAACATGATTGTGAGCCATGATGTCATCCCAACCAGAACCTCTGGAATCCTTCAAAGCTGGTCGACGTGGTTTTGTTTGCCTCACATAACACAGTCCTTGTGTGCCCGGGTCCAAGGGGACTGTGCAATGAGGTCTCATAGCTGCAAGCGGTAAATATCAGGTTAGTGTAAATTCAGCTGTGGAACGCAGACTGGAAGAGTCCTTTGTTGACGGGAGTTTTAAAGACAAACCTGACCAGTCCAAAGAATGAGGTCTTTCATCTCTCCCAACACAAAACCGATGTTTGCGTCTGCTACCCGAGTTAGTTCATGACTTCAACGCCAGCCAACAATCCTACGGACGAGCTACTCGCTCACCGAAGTTTGGCTCTGGTCCGAGGACATGTCAGTTGTTTGGTCAAAGACCACACCGCTTTGAGCCAAGTGTGAAAACCGAGCCATGTGAAGAAGGTGCCGGTTTACCAGAGACTTGGTCTTGCAGCCCCTGCTGGCTTTGAAGGAGCTCAAGCACAGCTCCACTTTTACCAATCTTCTTCTGCCTTTTATGTGAGCTTTTTGGTACTTGAGCCGAGGAATTGACGCTGGCCATGTGTGCCTGGGAAAAACTGTATCGAGAATGTTACTGTGTACATCAGGGCTAGTTCTACTACGTCATGAAGAGGGCCCCAGTTTCAAGAGCCCAAGGTCTGACCCAGCAGGCACAAGACGTTGATCATACGTCCTTTGAAACGCACTTTGACACAAGGTTGCAACATAGTTGTATTTGTAAATTGAGACAACGTTGGATCCACGATGTTGGTCGGAAATGGTCAGGTCGTCACAACCTGACATTGATTAAACGTTGTCAAAAGGTATGTTGTTTCAACCTGTTGTAGAATATTGGTTAGAAAATGACCACATTTCAATGTCAAATCAATGTCTCAACCCAACATTGATTAAATGTTGTGAATAAGCATGTTGTTTCAACGTTGTATTTGTGTTGTAGATTATTGGTTACAAAATGACTTAATTTCAATGTTAAATCAACGTCACAACCTGACATTGAATAAACGTCGTCAAAAAGCGTACATGTCAAACTACTTCCTGTACATGTCAAACTACTTCCAGAACGTAAATGACCGCCATAACCACAACACCAGGGGGAGCTCCACTAACCACGTTAAACCCAGATTCCGAACTAACAAAGGTCTTAACTCATTCTCTTTCTATGCCACATCAATGTGGAATGCACTCCCAACAGGTATAAAAGAAAGGGCATCTCTATCCTCCTTCAAAACCGCAATAAAAGTTCACCTCCAGGCAGCTACAACCCTAAACTAACACCCTCCCCGGATTGCTAATAATCAATTGCTAATAATCAAATGTAAACAATCAAATGCAGATACTTTTTCTTATGCCTTCTGGGGCCGTACTTATCAAGCTTCTTAGAATTACTCCTAAGAAGTCTGCTAAGAGTTGACTTAAGAGTAAATAAATTCTTGGCTGAAAGCTGCACTTAAAAGTTAGTTATCAAGCGTCTTACTCACACTTTCAGCGAAGTGTAGGACTGAATCTTAAGTGTCACACTCAGAGCTGAATTACGACATTACTATGTGCCGTAAACGCAATTTTAGGTGACGTCATTTCTGTGTCCATAGAAATGACCAATCACGGAAGGGAATCCGTTGTCTAAGAATAAAGAAATATCTTGGAAATATTTAAGTGGACAATGGGAGTGTATATTTTGACAATAAACTACAAAATAATACAAAACAAACTAGTCCCCGCCGGCACTCACGCTACCGCTCCCTCTCTTCTCTCGCCCACACACTCACTGACGTCACTCACCTCACGGCCACACACATACGCTACTGTCATAACATTTTCTTTCCAATTCATTAATTAGGCAACTAATTTGAAACTGGTGTGGGTGGCTCTATATATACTAGCCCACTGCAGACACATGCAGAAATCAACAAGGAATCGAAAAGTATTAAATCTGTGACAAAAATAATATCCGCTCTGTCTAAACGATACCGTTTGATCAGCTGCTCGTCATCAAAAAACCCAAAACATTGTTCCGTTCCCTGAACGTTGGCGCACATCTCTCTCGCCTCAGTGCCATCCCCTGCTGGCAACTCCTAACCACTTAAGACACCTCTGAAGGTCTCTTAAATATCGTGGAGAGTAGGAGTGATTCTTAGACTTAAGAACGTTGATAAAAAGCTTTTATTCTTAAGTTTGAGAGTAGGACTAAATTTCGCAAATTCTCAGGACTTAAGTGTAAAATGGCACTCTAAGAAGCTTGATAAGTACGGCCCCAGATCTCTCTCTCTCTCTCTCTCTCTCTCTCTCTCTCTCTCTCTCTCTCTCTCTCTCTCTCTCTCTCTCTCTCTCTCTCTCTCTCTCTGTCCACTACTTGCTGTCCATATCCTACCCCCCCCCCACCCCCCCTCCACACCCCTGATTGTAAATAATGTAAATAATTCAATGTGATTATCTTGTGTGATGACTGTATTATGATGATAGTATATATGATAGTATATATCTGTATCATGAATCAATTTAAGTGGACCCCGACTTAAACAAGTTGAAAAACCTATTGGGGTGTTACCATTTAGTGGTCAATTGTACGGAATACGTACTTCACTGTGCAACCTACTAATAAAAGTCTCAATCAGTCTCAAAAAGTATGTTGTTTCAACGTTGTATTTGTGTTGTAGAATATTGGTTGGGAAATGACCAAATTTCAATGTCAAATCAACGACTGAACCCAACATTGATTACACGTTATATTATGTTATATTGTATTTGTGTTGTAGAATATTGGTCGGGAAATGACCAAATTTCAATGTTAAATCAACGTCACAACCTGACATTGAATAAACATCAAAAAGCATGTTGTTTCAATGTTGTATTTGTGTTGTAGAATATTGGTTAGATAATGACCACATTTCAATGTCAAATCAACATCACAACCTGACATTGATTAAACGTTGTCAAAAAGCATGTTGTTTCAACGTTATATTTGTGTTGTAGAATATTGGTTAGAAAATGACCACATATCAATAGTCAAATCAAAGTCAGAACCCAACATTGATTAAACGTCGTCAAAAAGCATGTTGTTTCAATGTTGTATTTGTGTTGTAGAATATTGGTTGGGAAATGACCAAATTTCAATGTCAAATCAACGACTGAACCCAACATTGATTACACGTTATATTACGTTATATTGTATTTGTGTTGTAGAATATTGGTCGGGAAATGACCAAATTTCAATGTTAAATCAACGTCTAGAGCCCAACATTGATTAAACGTTGTCAAAAAGCATGTTGTTTCAACTTTGTATTTGGACCCCGACTTAAACAAGTTGAAAAACTTATTGGGGTGTTACCATTTAGTGGTCAATTGTACGGAATATGTACTGTACTGTGCAACCTACTAATAAAAGTCTCAATCAATCAATCAATCAATCAATCAGTGTTGTAGAATATTGGTTAGAACAGTGGTCCCCAACCTTTTTGTAGCTGCGGACCGGTCAACGCTTGAAAATTTGTCCCACGGACCTGTGGGGGGTGGGGGGGGGGATGTATTTAAAAAAAATATATATATATATATTTTTTTTAAATTATTTTTTTACATAAATAAATACAATTATGTGTGCTTACGGACTGTATCCCTGCAGGCTGTATTGATCTATATTGATATAGAATGTATATATTGTTTTTTTTATGTTGATTTCATTAAAAAAAAAAAAAAAAATTTTTTTTTTTTTTTTTTTTTTTTTTAAATTCTTGTACGGCCCGGTACCAATCGGTCCGCGCTTCCGGTACCGGGCCGCGGCCCAGTGGTTGGGGACCAATGGGTTAGAAAGTAACCAAAATGCAATGGTCAAATCAACGTCACAACCTGACATTGATTAAACGTTGTCAAAAAGCATGTTGTTTCAACGTTGTATTTGTGTTGTAGAATATTGGTTGGGAAATGACCACATTTCAATGTCAAATCAACGTCACAACCTGACATTGATTAAACGTCGTCAAAAAGCATGTTTCAACGTTGTATTTGAGTTGCGCAACATTAGGACCTAATTCAACAAGCTGTCAATGTTGTTTCAATGTCTCGTGCCTGCTGGGAAGGGGCCAGACATCAACATCTGGATGTTTCCTTCAAAAGTGCCTCCGCATGTTACTTATTAGCAAAGTAAACACTGAAATGACAATCAATTCATTATTCTGCCTCTGCTACTCGTTTCCAGCGTGTGCAGCTCGGCAGATAGTTAACGGCGTGAAGAAACAGAAGCTAAGTTTGATTCTTTTGAATTATTTGTATTAATTATTCTTCCTCAGTTTTATTTCTTTGTACGTCTTCCTTTATTTAAATGTGTAAGACTGAAAATATAAACCAAAGTATAACGTCCATTGTGTATGTTACGTATATAAAATGGAAGGTTTAGTGTTAATACACACAGCAGACATTGCACACATGCCGTTTAACACAATTAAACCTAAGTTGTAGCTTTATCGCCCTCTGCTGGTCAAATTTAAAACTTTATTTACGGTATGTGCAAATATATACGTTGTGTAATGAGTTATTTACACAGAAATATTCTGTACATTTTTATTTACATACCTTAATTGTTTCCACACGGTGTCTGTAACACGGCAGTAAACGTGTTAGCATTTTAGTTAATGCTAACAACGCTAGCTTGATGACATTATGATAGCACGTACAATTATGCATGAAAACACTCCTACAGACATCACACATGGGACACTTTAGCAAGTATGAATAGTTTTAGTTATATTGTAAAACTTACCAACGTTGCCAAGAATCCTTATGAGTAGAAACGCTATGGATGGTTTTACTTTCGGTTCAAGGCAAAGCGGCAAGTACATTTTCAACTTGCAGTGAGCGAACCCGTCCAAAAGATGGCGCCGTAGCACAAATAATAACACACCATGTCAGTCGTCTGCTTGGGTTTAATGACAACTATTGAACACTAAACATTATAATCAAACACAGTGTTACTGTTCAAACTGTGTGTAATGTCACAGTTGACAAAAATATTAAATACACTTATTTTTAATGAATATTTACGCCTACTACGCTACTGTATTTTAATGTTGTCATTATGGTGGTACTTAATGAATACTTAGGTCTACTACACTACTGTATTTAATGTTGTCATTATGGTGGTACTTAATGAATACTTAGGTCTACTACACTACTGTATTTAATGATGTCATTATGGTGGTACTTAATGAATACTTAGGTCTACTACACTACTGTATTTAATGATGTCATTATGGTGGTACTTAATGAATACTTAGGTCTACTACACTACTGTATTTAATGATGTCATCATGGTGGTACTTAATGAATACTTAGGTCTACTACACTACTGTATTTAATGATGTCATTATGGTGGTACTTAATGAATACTTAGGTCTACTACACTACTGTATTTAATGATGTCATCATGGTGGTACTTGATGAATACTTAGGTCTACTACACTACTGTATTTAATGATGTCATTATGGTGGTACTTAATGAATACTTAGGTCTACTACACTACTGTATTTAATGATGTCATTATGGTGGTACTTAATGAATACTTAGGTCTACTACACTACTGTATTTAATGATGTCATCATGGTGGTACTTAATGAATACTTAGGTCTACTACACTACTGTATTTAATGATGTCATCATGGTGGTACTTGATGAATACTTAGGTCTACTACACTACTGTATTTAATGTTGTCATTATGGTGGTACTTAATGAATACTTAGGTCTACTACACTACTGTATTTAATGATGTCATCATGGTGGTACTTGATGAATACTTAGGTCTACTACACTACTGTATTTAATGATGTCATTATGGTGGTACTTAATGAATACTTAGGTCTACTACACTACTGTATTTAATGATGTCATTATGGTGGTACTTAATGAATACTTAGGTCTACTACACTACTGTATTTAATGTTGTCATTATGGTGGTACTTAATGAATACTTAGGTCTACTACACTACTGTATTTAATGTTGTCATTATGGTGGTACTTAATGAATACTTAGGTCTACTACACTACTGTATTTAATGATGTCATTATGGTGGTACTTAATGAATACTTAGGTCTACTACACTACTGTATTTAATGATGTCATCATGGTGGTACTTAATGAATACTTAGGTCTACTACACTACTGTATTTAATGATGTCATTATGGTGGTACTTAATGAATACTTAGGTCTACTACACTACTGTATTTAATGATGTCATCATGGTGGTACTTAATGAATACTTAGGTCTACTACACTACTGTATTTAATGTTGTCATCATGGTGGTACTTAATGAATACTTAGGTCTACTACACTACTGTATTTAATGATGTCATTATGGTGGTACTTAATGAATACTTAGGTCTACTACACTACTGTATTTAATGATGTCATCATGGTGGTACTTAATGAATACTTAGGTCTACTACACTACTGTATTTAATGATGTCATCATGGTGGTACTTAATGAATACTTAGGTCTACTACACTACTGTATTTAATGATGTCATTATGGTGGTACTTAATGAATACTTAGGTCTACTACACTACTGTATTTAATGATGTCATCATGGTGGTACTTGATGAATACTTAGGTCTACTACACTACTGTATTTAATGATGTCATTATGGTGGTACTTAATGAATACTTAGGTCTACTACACTACTGTATTTAATGATGTCATTATGGTGGTACTTAATGAATACTTAGGTCTACTACACTACTGTATTTAATGATGTCATCATGGTGGTACTTGATGAATACTTAGGTCTACTACACTACTGTATTTAATGATGTCATTATGGTGGTACTTAATGAATACTTAGGTCTACTACACTACTGTATTTAATGTTGTCATCATGGTGGTACTTAATGAATACTTAGGTCTATTACACTACTGTATTTAATGATGTCATTATGGTGGTACTTAATGAATACTTAGGTCTACTACACTACTGTATTTAATGATGTCATCATGGTGGTACTTAATGAATACTTAGGTCTACTACACTACTGTATTTAATGATGTCATTATGGTGGTACTTAATGAATACTTAGGTCTACTACACTACTGTATTTAATGATGTCATCATGGTGGTACTTAATGAATACTTAGGTCTACTACACTACTGTATTTAATGTTGTCATCATGGTGGTACTTAATGAATACTTAGGTCTACTACACTACTGTATTTAATGATGTCATTATGGTGGTACTTAATGAATACTTAGGTCTACTACACTACTGTATTTAATGATGTCATCATGGTGGTACTTGATGAATACTTAGGTCTACTACACTACTGTATTTAATGTTGTCATTATGGTGGTACTTAATGAATACTTAGGTCTACTACACTACTGTATTTAATGATGTCATTATGGTGGTACTTAATGAATACTTAGGTCTACTACACTACTGTATTTAATGATGTCATTATGGTGGTACTTAATGAATACTTAGGTCTACTACACTACTGTATTTAATGTTGTCATTATGGTGGTACTTAATGAATACTTAGGTCTACTACACTACTGTATTTAATGTTGTCATTATGGTGGTACTTAATGAATACTTAGGTCTACTACACTACTGTATTTAATGATGTCATTATGGTGGTACTTAATGAATACTTAGGTCTACTACACTACTGTATTTAATGATGTCATCATGGTGGTACTTAATGAATACTTAGGTCTACTACACTACTGTATTTAATGATGTCATTATGGTGGTACTTAATGAATACTTAGGTCTACTACACTACTGTATTTAATGATGTCATCATGGTGGTACTTAATGAATACTTAGGTCTACTACACTACTGTATTTAATGATGTCATCATGGTGGTACTTAATGAATACTTAGGTCTACTACACTACTGTATTTAATGATGTCATTATGGTGGTACTTAATGAATACTTAGGTCTACTACACTACTGTATTTAATGATGTCATCATGGTGGTACTTGATGAATACTTAGGTCTACTACACTACTGTATTTAATGATGTCATTATGGTGGTACTTAATGAATACTTAGGTCTACTACACTACTGTATTTAATGATGTCATTATGGTGGTACTTAATGAATACTTAGGTCTACTACACTACTGTATTTAATGTTGTCATTATGGTGGTACTTAATGAATACTTAGGTCTACTACACTACTGTATTTAATGATGTCATCATGGTGGTACTTAATGAATACTTAGGTCTACTACACTACTGTATTTAATGTTGTCATCATGGTGGTACTTAATGAATACTTAGGTCTACTACACTACTGTATTTAATGATGTCATTATGGTGGTACTTAATGAATACTTAGGTCTACTACACTACTGTATTTAATGATGTCATCATGGTGGTACTTGATGAATACTTAGGTCTACTACACTACTGTATTTAATGTTGTCATTATGGTGGTACTTAATGAATACTTAGGTCTACTACACTACTGTATTTAATGATGTCATTATGGTGGTACTTAATGAATACTTAGGTCTACTACACTACTGTATTTAATGATGTCATTATGGTGGTACTTAATGAATACTTAGGTCTACTACACTACTGTATTTAATGTTGTCATTATGGTGGTACTTAATGAATACTTAGGTCTACTACACTACTGTATTTAATGTTGTCATTATGGTGGTACTTAATGAATACTTAGGTCTACTACACTACTGTATTTAATGTTGTCATTATGGTGGTACTTAATGAATACTTAGGTCTACTACACTACTGTATTTAATGATGTCATTATGGTGGTACTTAATGAATACTTAGGTCTACTACACTACTGTATTTAATGATGTCATTATGGTGGTACTTAATGAATACTTAGGTCTACTACACTACTTTATTTAATGTTGTCATTATGGTGGTACTTAATGAATACTTAGGTCTACTACACTACTGTATTTAATGTTGTCATTATGGTGGTACTTAATGAATACTTAGGTCTACTACACTACTGTATTTAATGATGTCATTATGGTGGTACTTAATGAATACTTAGGTCTACTACACTACTGTATTTAATGTTGTCATTATGGTGGTACTTAATGAATACTTAGGTCTACTACACTACTGTATTTAATGTTGTCATTATGGTGGTACTTAATGAATACTTAGGTCTACTACACTACTGTATTTAATGTTGTCATTATGGTGGTACTTAATGAATACTTAGGTCTACTACACTACTGTATTTAATGATGTCATTATGGTGGTACTTAATGAATACTTAGGTCTACTACACTACTGTATTTAATGTTGTCATCATGGTGGTACTTAATGAATACTTAGGTCTACTACACTACTGTATTTAATGTTGTCATTATGGTGGTACTTAATGAATACTTAGGTCTACTACACTACTGTATTTAATGTTGTCATTATGGTGGTACTTAATGAATACTTAGGTCTACTACACTACTGTATTTAATGATGTCATCATGGTGGTACTTAATGAATACTTAGGTCTACTACACTACTGTATTTAATGATGTCATCATGGTGGTACTTAATGAATACTTAGGTCTACTACACTACTGTATTTAATGATGTCATTATGGTGGTACTTAATGAATACTTAGGTCTACTACACTACTGTATTTAATGATGTCATCATGGTGGTACTTGATGAATACTTAGGTCTACTACACTACTGTATTTAATGATGTCATTATGGTGGTACTTAATGAATACTTAGGTCTACTACACTACTGTATTTAATGATGTCATTATGGTGGTACTTAATGAATACTTAGGTCTACTACACTACTGTATTTAATGTTGTCATTATGGTGGTACTTAATGAATACTTAGGTCTACTACACTACTGTATTTAATGATGTCATTATGGTGGTACTTAATGAATACTTAGGTCTACTACACTACTGTATTTAATGATGTCATCATGGTGGTACTTAATGAATACTTAGGTCTACTACACTACTGTATTTAATGATGTCATTATGGTGGTACTTAATGAATACTTAGGTCTACTACACTACTGTATTTAATGATGTCATGATGGTGGTACTTAATGAATACTTAGGTCTACTACACTACTGTATTTAATGATGTCATTATGGTGGTACTTAATGAATACTTAGGTCTACTACACTACTGTATTTAATGATGTCATTATGGTGGTACTTAATGAATACTTAGGTCTACTACACTACTGTATTTAATGATGTCATTATGGTGGTACTTAATGAATACTTAGGTCTACTACACTACTGTATTTAATGATGTCATTATGGTGGTACTTAATGAATACTTAGGTCTACTACACTACTGTATTTAATGATGTCATTATGGTGGTACTTAATGAATACTTAGGTCTACTACACTACTGTATTTAATGATGTCATGATGGTGGTACTTAATGAATACTTAGGTCTACTACACTACTGTATTTAATGATGTCATTATGGTGGTACTTAATGAATACTTAGGTCTACTACACTACTGTATTTAATGATGTCATCATGGTGGTACTTAATGAATACTTAGGTCTACTACACTACTGTATTTAATGATGTCATCATGGTGGTACTTAATGAATACTTAGGTCTACTACACTACTGTATTTAATGTTGTCATTATGGTGGTACTTAATGAATACTTAGGTCTACTACACTACTGTATTTAATGATGTCATCATGGTGGTACTTGATGAATACTTAGGTCTACTACACTACTGTATTTAATGTTGTCATTATGGTGGTACTTAATGAATACTTAGGTCTACTACACTACTGTATTTAATGTTGTCATTATGGTGGTACTTAATGAATACTTAGGTCTACTACACTACTGTATTTAATGATGTCATCATGGTGGTACTTGATGAATACTTAGGTCTACTACACTACTGTATTTAACGATGTCATTATGGTGGTACTTAATGAATACTTAGGTCTACTACACTACTGTATTTAATGTTGTCATTATGGTGGTACTTAATGAATACTTAGGTCTACTACACTACTGTATTTAATGATGTCATTATGGTGGTACTTAATGAATACTTAGGTCTACTACACTACTGTATTTAATGATGTCATTATGGTGGTACTTAATGAATACTTAGGTCTACTACACTACTGTATTTAATGTTGTCATTATGGTGGTACTTAATGAATACTTAGGTCTACTACACTACTGTATTTAATGTTGTCATTATGGTGGTACTTAATGAATACTTAGGTCTACTACACTACTGTATTTAATGATGTCATTATGGTGGTACTTAATGAATACTTAGGTCTACTACACTACAGTATTTAATGATGTCATTATGGTGGTACTTAATGAATACTTAGGTCTACTACACTACTGTATTTAATGTTGTCATTATGGTGGTACTTAATGAATACTTAGGTCTACTACACTACAGTATTTAATGATGTCATTATGGTGGTACTTAATGAATACTTAGGTCTACTACACTACTGTATTTAATGTTGTCATCATGGTGGTACTTAATGAATACTTAGGTCTACTACACTACTGTATTTAATGATGTCATTATGGTGGTACTTAATGAATACTTAGGTCTACTACACTACTGTATTTAATGATGTCATCATGGTGGTACTTGATGAATACTTAGGTCTACTACACTACTGTATTTAATGTTGTCATTATGGTGGTACTTAATGAATACTTAGGTCTACTACACTACTGTATTTAATGATGTCATTATGGTGGTACTTAATGAATACTTAGGTCTACTACACTACTGTATATAATGATGTCATCATGGTGGTACTTAATGAATACTTAGGTCTACTACACTACTGTATTTAATGATGTCATCATGGTGGTACTTAATGAATACTTAGGTCTACTACACTACTGTATTTAATGTTGTCATTATGGTGGTACTTAATGAATACTTAGGTCTACTACACTACTGTATTTAATGTTGTCATCATGGTGGTACTTAATGAATACTTAGGTCTACTACACTACTGTATTTAATGATGTCATTATGGTGGTACTTAATGAATACTTAGGTCTACTACACTACTGTATATAATGATGTCATCATGGTGGTACTTGATGAATACTTGTACACAATAAAAAGTGCAATAAAACAGTTTTACTTAGTAATGAATAATTAAAATAGATTTTTGTTAAATGATGGTGATGATTATTTTGGCTATAATGGTGCAGTCCTAGTCAGACTTTTTAAAGTGGATTACTATCAAAAGCGTTGAGTAAAAAGAATGTAGAGGTGTTTCTCTTTCAGGAAATGAAAAAGATCCTCACTTCCTGCCACAAGAATTCCAGCTGTGGTTTACGGGAGCTGAAGGGGGAAGAAAAAGCATAACTCCACAAAGGATCTTTATGAGGCCGCAACCTCCACTGTTGATAGACACACTTCATGCAGATCAGCGGGGAAAGGAATGAAGGCACACCACTTCTACTAGAAGACAAATATATAATATACTAAGAAAAATAGAAGATGCAAATATGAAGTAAGAATATCCACGACTGAGACTCTGTGAGGACGGACTCAGTCTGACAGTTTCACCCAACTACAGTTTGCAATTAGTGTGAAAGCCCTAAAGTGAGCGAACTGTGGTCACGCCTGAGTGGAAGTGGAATGCTTGAATGTCCAGGGTGAGCAGAGTGTGTGGATGTTGCAACTGTTGGAATCCGGTGAGAAATGTTGGATATGAGGTAGATTGTATATTTCCCATTCATTGTCAATGGGGGGGAAATTCCAGGAAAAAAATGGGAATTTTGGTAAAGAGAAAACATGTTTTGCGTTCGACATATGGGAAGAGTAGTGTGGGTGGACGTAGTGTTGGTCGAAATGTCGGAATCGGGTTTAAAAATGGCGCAACGTTTAGAATTTAGGGCATTGTATAACTATAAATATGTCCATTCATTTGAATGGGAATTTCCTGGAAATTTGGGGAAAACCGTGATTTTTTTTAAAACATTGATACTAGCACAATTGTCCTGGGTGACATGAATGGGTTGGAGTCAGAATTTTTGGAATAGGTTGAAAAATGCTGACGTAGTAACAGTTTAAATTTAAATGGGTATTTCGGAATTCCTGGAATTTTCGGGAAAACCGGGAATTTGTTCGAACAAAAATAAAAAAGGAGCATTTGATATCCCAACTAAGAATGTTTTGAAGGTGGAATGGTAAAAAACAGTTGAAAAATGTGGACTGTGAAAACTTTCCAGGAAGTGGTGAAAATAGGGCTGGGGAAAATCGGGAATTCCGGGAATTTTTGGGGTGTTGGAATTGGGTTTAAAAATGCTGCAACATTTGGAGAATTTGGGGCATCGTGGAACTATGAATATGTTTCATTTCAATGGGATTTTCCTGGAAATTTGAACATTTCTGGAAAACTGGGAATTTTTAAAAATATTGGTACTAGCACAATTGTCCAAAGTGATATGAATGGGTTGGTGGTAGAATGAAAAATTTGAAAAATGTGGACCGTGAAAACTTTCCAGGAAGTGGTGAAAATAGGGCTGGGGAAAATTGGGAATTCTGGGAATTCTTGGGGTGTCGGAATTGGGTTTAATAATGGGGCAAAATTTGGAGAATTTGGGGCATTATGAACTATGTATATGTTTCATTTGAATGGGAATTTCCTGGAAATTTGGGGATTTCGGGAAAACTGTGAATTTTTGAAAATATTGATACTAGCACAATTGTCCTGGGTGATATGAATGCGTTGGACTCAGAATTTTTGGAATAGGTTGAAAAATGCTGACGTAGTAACAGTTTAAATTGAAATGGGTATTTCGGAATTCCTGGAATTTTCGGGAAAACCGGGAATTTGTACAAACAAAAATAAAAAAGGAGCATTTGTTATCCCAACTAAGAATGTTTTGAAGGTGGAATGGTCAAAAAATGGTTGAAAAATGTGGACCGTGAAAACTTTCCAGGAAGTGGTGAAAATAGGGCTGGGGAAAATTGGGAATTCTGGGAATTCTTGGGGTTTCGGAATTGGGTTTGAAAATGGGGCAAAATTTTGAGAATTTGGGGCATTGATGAACTATAAATATGTTTCATTTGAATGGGAATTTCCTGGAAATTTGGGAATTTCGGGAAAACTGGGAATTTTTGAAAATAATGATACTAGCACAATTGTCCTGGGTGACATTAATGCGTTGGACTCAGAATTTTTGTAATAGGTTGAAAAATGCTGACGTAGTAACAGTTTAAATTGAAATGGGTATTTCGGAATTCCTGGAATTTTCAGGAAAACCGGGAATTTGTACGAAGAAAATTTTTAAAAAAGGAGCATTTGTTATCCCAACTAAGAATGTTTTGAAGGTGGAATGGTCAAAAACGGTTGAAAAATGTGGTCCGTGAAAACTTTCCAGGAAATGGTGAAAATAGGGCTGGGGAAAATCAGGAGTTCTTGTGGTGACGGAATTGGGTTTAAAAATGGGGCAACATTTGGAGAATTTGGGGCATTGTGGAACTATGATTATGTTTCATTTGAATGGGAATTTCCTGTAAATTTGTAAATTTCGGAAAAACTGGGAATTGTTTAAAAATATTGATACTAGCACAATTGTCCAAAGTGATATGAATGGGTTGGTGTTGGAATTTTTCAGAACGGTTGAAAAATGATGATGTAGTAACAACTTGAATTGGTATTTCGGAATTTCGGGAAAACTGGGAATTTGTACTGAAAAAATAGCGTTTGTTGTCCCAACTAAGAGGAATGTTTTGAAAGTGGAATGGTCAAAAACGGTTGAAAAATGTGGACTGGGAAAACTTTCCAGGAAGTGGTGAAAATAGGGCTGTAGAAAATCAGGAATTCTGGGAATTCCTGGAATTTTTTTGAACTTAGAAAATGTTAGTTTGATTGTCCAAGGTGAGCAGAGTGTGTGGATGTTGGAACGGTTCGTATCGGCTGAGAAATGTGGGATATGCCGTAGATTGTATAATGCTCATTCATTGTCCATGGGGAGAAAATTCTGTGAAATTCCGGGAATTTTGAGAAAGGGAAAACATGTTTTGCGTTCGATATATGGGAAGAGTAGTGTGGGTGTATGTAGTGGCGCAACATTTTGAGAATTTAGGGCATTGTATAACTATAAATATGTCCATTCATTTGAATGGGAATTTCCTGGAAATTTGGGAATTTCGGGAAAACTGGGAATTTTTGAAAATATTGATACTAGCACAATTGTCCTGGGTGATATGAATGGGTTGGAGTTAGAGTTTTTGGAATCGGTTGAAAAATGCTGACGTAGTAACAGTTTAAATTGAAATGGGTATTTCGGAATTCCTGGAATTTTCGGGAAAACCGGGAATTTGTACGAACAAAAATAAAAAAGGAGCATTTGTTATCCCAACTAAGAATGTTTTGAAGGTGGAATGGTCAAAAACGGTTGAAAAATGTGGACCGGGAAAACTTTCCAGGAAGTGGTGAAAATAGGGCTGGGGAAAATTGGGAATTCTGGGAATTCTTGGGGTGTCGGAATTGGGTTTAATAATGGGGCAAAATTTGGAGAATTTGGGGCATTGATGAACTATAAATATGTTTCATTTGAATGGGAATTTCCTGGAAATTTGGGAATTTCGGGAAAACTGGGAATTTTTGAAAATATTGATACTAGCACAATTGTCCTGGGTGATATGAATGGGTTGGAGTTAGAATTTTTGAATAGGTTGAAAAATGCTGACGTAGTAACAGTTTAAATTGAAATGGGTATTTCGGAATTCCTGGAATTTTCGGGAAAACGGGGAATTTGTACAAACAAAAATAAAAAAGGAGCATTTGTTATCCCAACTAAGAATGTTTTGAAGGTGGAATGGTCAAAAACGGTTGAAAAATGTGGACCGGGAAAACTTTCCAGGAAGTGGTGAAAATAGGGCTGGGGAAAATTGGGAATTCTGGGAATTCTTGGGGTGTCGGAATTGGGTTTAAAAATGGGGCAAAATTTGGAGAATTTGGGGCATTGATGAACTATAAATATGTTTCATTTGAATGGGAATTTCCTGGGAATTTCGGGAAAACTGGGAATTTTTGAAAATATTGATACTAGCACAATTGTCCTAGGTGATATGAATGAGTTGGACTCAGAATTTTTGGAATAGGTTGAAAAATGCTGACGTAGTAACAGTTTAAATTGAAATGGGTATTTCGGAATTCCTGGAATTTTCGGGAAAACCGGGAATTTGTTCGAACAAAAATAAAAAAGGAGCATTTGTTATCCCAACTAAGAATGTTTTGAAGGTGGAATGCTAAAAAACAGTTGAAAAATGTGGACTGTGAAAACTTTCCAGGAAGTGGTGAAAATAGGGCTGGGGAAAATTGGGAATTCCGGAAATTTTTGGGGTGTTGGAATTAGGTTTAAAAATGCTGCAACATTTGGAGAATTTGGGGCATCGTGGAACTATGAGTATGTTTCCTTTGAATGGGATTTTCCTGGAAATTTGAAAATTTCTGGAAAACTGGGAATTTTTTAAAATATTGATACTAGCACAATTGTCCAAAGTGATATGAATGGGTTGGTATTGGAATTTTTCAGAACGGTTGAAAAATGCTAATGTGGTAACAACTTGAATTGGTATTTCGGAATTCCTGGAATTTCAGGAAAACTGAGAATTTGTACTGAAAGAATAGCAGCGTTTGTTGTCCCAACTAAGAGGAATGTTTTGAAGGTGGAATGGTCAAAAACGGTTGAAAAAGGTGGACTGGGAAAACTTTCCAGGAAGTGGTGAAAATAGGGCAGTGGAAAATCAGGAATTATGGGAATTCCTGGAATTTTTTAGAACTTAGAAAATAATAGTTTGATTGTCCAAGGTGAGCAGAGTGTGTGGATGTTGGAACGGTTCGAATCGGCTGAGAAATGTGGGATATGCCGTAGATTGTATAATGCTCATTCATTGTCCATGGGGAGAAAATTCTGTGAAATTCCGGGAATTTTGAGAAAGGGAAAACATGTTTTGCGTTCGGTATATGAGAAGAGTAGTGTGGGTGTATGTAGTGGCGCAACATTTTGAGAATTTAGGGCATTGTATAACTATAAATATGTCCATTCATTTGAATGGGAATTTCCTGGAAATTTGGGAATTTCGGGAAAACTGGGAATTTTTGAAAATATTGATACTAGCACAATTGTCCTGGGTGATATGAATGGGTTGGAGTTAGAATTTTTGGAATCGGTTGAAAAATGCTGACGTAGTAACAGTTTAAATTGAAATGGGTATTTCGGAATTCCTGGAATTTTCGGGAAAACCGGGAATTTGTACAAACAAAAATAAAAAAGGAGCATTTGTTATCCCAACTAAGAATGTTTTGAAGGTGGAATGGTCAAAAACGGTTGAAAAATGTGGACCGGGAAAACTTTCCAGGAAGTGGTGAAAATAGGGCTGGGGAAAATCGGGAATTCTGGGAATTCTTGGGGTGTCGGAATTGGGTTTAATAATGGGGCAAAATTTGGAGAATTTGGGGCATTATGAACTATGTATATGTTTCATTTGAATGGGAATATCCTGGAAATTTGGGAATTTCTGGAAAACTGGGAATTGTTGAAAATATTGATACTAGCACAATTGTCCTGGGTGATATGAATGGGTTGGAGTTAGACTTTTTGAATAGGTTGAAAAATGCTGACGTAGTAACAGTTTAAATTGAAATGGGTATTTCGGAATTCCCGGAATTTTCGGGAAAACCAGGAATTTGTTCGAACAAAAATAAAAAAGGAGCATTTGATATCTTAACTAAGAATGTTTTGAAGGTGGAATGGTAAAAAACAGTTGAAAAATGTGGACTGTGAAAACTTTCCAGGAAGTGGTGAAAATAGGGCTGTGGAAAATCCGGAATTCCGGGAATTTTTGGGGTGTTGGAATTGGGTTTAAAAATGCTGCAACATTTGGAGAATTTGGGGCATCGTGGAACTATGAATATGTTTCATTTGAATGGGATTTTCCTGGAAATTTGAAAATTTCTGGAAAACTGGGAATTTTTAAAAATATTGATACTAGCACAATTGTCCAAAGTGATATGAATGGGTTGGTGTTGGAATTTTTCAGAACGGTTGAAAAATGATGATGTAGTAACAATTTGAATTTGAATTGATATTTCGGAATTCCTGAAATTTCGGGAAAACTGGGAATTTGTACTGGAAAAAATAGCAGTGTTTGTTGTCCCAACTAAGAGGAATGTTTTGAAGGTTGAATGGTCAAAAACGGTTGAAAAAGATGGACTGGGAAAACTTTCCAGGAAGTGGTGAAAATAGGGCTGTGGAAAATCAGGAATTATGCAAATTCCTGGAATTTTTTAGAACTTATAAAATGTTAGTTTGATTGTCCAATGTGAGCAGAGTGTGTGGATGTTGGAACGGTTCGAATCGGCTGAGAAATGTGGGATATGCCGTAGATTGTATAATGCCCATTCATTGTCCATGGGGAGAAAATTCTGTGAAATTCCGGGAAAACCGGGAATTTTGAGAAAGGGAAAACATGTTTTGCGTTCAATATATGGGAAGAGTAGTGTGGGTGTATGGTGGAAAGGTCGGAATTGGGTTTAAAAATGCTGCAACATTTGGAGAATTTGGGGCATTGTAGAACTATGAATACGTTTAATTTGAATGGGGATTTCCAGGAAATTTGGGAATTTAAGAAAATATTGATACTAGCACAATTGTCCTAGATGACATGAATGGGTTGGTCTTAGAATTTTTCAGAACGGTTGAAAAATGTTGATGTAGTAATGGTTTGAATTTGAATTGGTATTTCGGAATTCCTGGAATTTCGGGAAAACTGGTAATTTGTACTGAAACCAATAGCAGTGTTTGTGTTCCCAACTAAGAGGAATGTTTTGAAGGGGGAATGGTCAAAAACGATGGACTGTGAAAATAGGGTTTTGGAAAATCGGGAATTCTGGGAATTCCTGGAATTTTTGTTTAGACATTCACTCAATAACAATAATAATATGAATAATAATAATAATATATTATTTTTAGTGTCAAGTCTAATTTGTGTGAATGTTTGGACATTCACACAATAACCATAATAATATTAATAATAGATTATGTTTGTATCAAGTCTTATTTTTGTGAATGTTTTGGACATTCACACAATAACAATAATTATATTAATAATAATAATAATTGATTATTTTATTGTGTTGAGGCTTATTTGTGTAAATGTTTGGACATTCACACATTAACAACACTAATATTGAGAATAATAGATTCTTTTTTTGTGTTGAGTCTTTATTTGTGTGAATGTTAGGACATTCACACAATAACCACAATAATATTATTAATAATAATTATAGGTTCTTTTTTTGTGTTGAGTCTTATTTGTGTAAATGTTTGGACATTCACACAATAACAATAATAATATTAATAATAATATATTATTTTTTTGTGTTGAGTCTTTATTTGTGTGAATGTTTGGACATTCACACAATAACAATAATATTAATAATAATAGATAATGTTTTGTGTTGAGTCTTATTTGTGTGAATGTTTGGACATTCACACAATAACAATAATATTAATAATAATAGATTCTTTTTTTGTGTTGAGTCTTATTTGTGTAAATGTTTGGACATTCACACAATAACAATAATGTTAATAATAATATAATTGTTTTTGTGTTAAGTCTTTATTTGTGTGAATATTAGGACATTCACACAAAAACACTATTAATGATAATAATAATGGAGTATTTTTTAGTTTTGAGTCTTATTTGTGTAAATGTTTGGACATTCACACAATAACAATAATAATAGATTATTTTTTTGGTGTTGAGTCTTTATTTGTGTGAATGTTTGGACATTTACACAATAACAACAACAATATTATTAATAATAATAATAGGCTCTTCTTTTGTGTTGAGTCTTATTTGTGTAATTGTTTGGACATTCACACAATAACAATAATAATAATAATAGATTATTTTTTTGTGTTGAGTCTTTATTTGTGTGAATATTTGGACATTCACACAATAATAATATTAATAATAATAATACTAGATTCTTTTTTAGTGTTGAGTCTTATTCTTGTGAATGTTTGGACACTCACACAATAATAATATTAATAATAATAATAATAGATTATTTTTAGTGTCGAGTCTAATTTGTGTGAATGCTTGGACAATCACACAATAATAATAATATTAATAATAGATTATTTTTGTATCGAGTCTTATTTGTGTGAATGTTTGGACATTCACAAAATAACAATAATAATATTAATAATAATAATAAATGATAAAAATTTTTGTGTTGGTTCTAATTTGTGTAAATGTTTGGACATTCCCACAATAATTAGGGTTACAATCTGACATGTGGCTGACATGTGTACATTGGAACCAGGAGGAGATGTCTATTTTATTACTATGAAGCTAAATTTGTCTTTTTCTTTTCAACATCTGCTTTACGTGTAATCATTGGAATTTGGGCTGTAAAAAACATTTCTTGGCTGGAGTGAAGCAGAACATGAGGTCACACACAGTCTTGTAAGCGTGTGGAGGTCTGAAGACATCCTTCATTTGAACAGTCACAAGAGGATGACGTCAGACACCAAAGTTGTGTGACACGTCCTGGTTGTCCACTCTTGTGTGGACACGTCCCGGTTGTCCACTCTTGTGTGGGCACGTCCTGGTTGTCCACTCTTGTGTGGACACGTCCTGGTTGTCCACTCTTGTGTGGACACGTCCCGGTTGTCCACTCTTGTGTGGACACGTCCCGGTTGTCCACTCTTGTGTGGACACGTCCTGGTTGTCCACTCTTGTGTGGACACGTCCTGGTTGTCCACTCTTGTGTGGACACGTCCCGGTTGTCCACTCTTGTGTGGACACGTCCTGGTTGTCCACTCTTGTGTGGACACGTCCCGGTTGTCCACTCTTGTGTGGACACGTCCCGGTTGTCCACTCTTGTGTGGACACGTCCCGGTTGTCCACTCTTGTGTGGACACGTCCTGGTTGTCCACTCTTGTGTGGACACGTCCTGGTTGTCCACTCTTGTGTGGACACGTCCCGGTTGTCCACTCTTGTGTGGACACGTCCCGGTTGTCCACTCTTGTGTGGGCACGTCCTGGTTGTCCACTCTTGTGTGGACACGTCCCGGTTGTCCACTCTTGTGTGGACACGTCCCGGTTTAGTCCACGGTTCCCAGTTTGATGTGTTTTAATCTCCAGTAGATCAGACAGTGAGGATGCGTGTTGGAAATGGAAAGTGAATTAATAATGCTTCAAGTTTCTGTTGGAATTTGCCATCCAGCTCCTCTGTTGAAGAGACTTGTTCTCTGTAGGCGTGAACAGGAGAACTTTTGTCTTCATCCAATTACAAAGCAGCCAGTCCACAGCATACAGTTCTAGCAAGCAGCCAGTCCACATTATACAGTTCTAGCAAGCAGACAGTCCACAGCATACAGTTCTAGCAAGCAGACAGTCCACAGCATACAGTTCTAGCAAGCAGACAGTCCACAGCATACAGTTCTAGCAAGCAGCCAGTCCACAGCATACAGTTCTAGCAAGCAGCCAGTCCACATTATACAGTTCTAGCAAGCAGACAGTCCACAGCATACAGTTCTAGCAAGCAGACAGTCCACAGCATACAGTTCTAGCAAGCAGCCAGTCCACAGCATACAGTTCTAGCAAGCAGCCAGTCCACATTATACAGTTCTAGCAAGCAGACAGTCCACAGCATACAGTTCTAGCAAGCAGACAGTCCACAGCATACAGTTCTAGCAAGCAGCCAGTCCACAGCATACAGTTCTAGCAAGCAGCCAGTCCACATTATACAGTTCTAGCAAGCAGCCAGTCCACAGCATACATTTCCAGCAAGCAGCCAGTCCACAGCATACAGTTCTAGCAAGCAGACAGTCCACAGCATACAGTTCTAGCAAGCAGCCAGTCCACAGCATACAGTTCTAGCAAGCAGCCAGTCCACATTATACAGTTCTAGCAAGCAGACAGTCCACAGCATACAGTTCTAGCAAGCAGCCAGTCCACATTATACAGTTCTAGCAAGCAGCCAGTCCACAGCATACATTTCCAGCAAGCAGCCAGTCCACAGCATACAGTTCTAGCAAGCAGCCAGTCCACAGCATACAGTTCTAGCAAGCAGACAGTCCACAGCATACAGTTCTAGCAAGCAGACAGTCCACAGCATACAGTTCTAGCAAGCAGCCAGTCCACAGCATACAGTTCTAGCAAGCAGCCAGTCCACATTATACAGTTCTAGCAAGCAGACAGTCCACAGCATACAGTTCTAGCAAGCAGACAGTCCACAGCATACAGTTCTAGCAAGCAGCCAGTCCACAGCATACAGTTCTAGCAAGCAGCCAGTCCACATTATACAGTTCTAGCAAGCAGCCAGTCCACAGCATACAGTTCTAGCAAGCAGACAGTCCACAGCATACATTTCCAGCAAGCAGCCAGTCCACAGCATACAGTTCTAGCAAGCAGCCAGTCCACAGCATACAGTTCTAGCAAGCAGCCAGTCCACAGCATACAGTTCTAGCAAGCAGCCAGTCCACAGCATACAGTTCTGGCAAGCAGCCAGTCCACAGCATACAGTTCTAGCAAGCAGCCAGTCCACAGCATACAGTTCTAGCAAGACCAAAGTCTGTGGCCTGAAAAGCGGTGGTTTCCCAGCAGGTTGTGGCCTCGGCACACAGCGGGAAGATTTAGAGTTTGCACCCTTCAGTGGGCAAGGCTAATCCTGTCATCTGGACTTAGGTCTGTGTTCTGTTGTCATGGAAGGTGAAAGACCTTGGGGCGCAGGTCTGTGTGCGTCCATTATGAGCAGGACCGTGTTTATAAATTCCTTCAAAATAAAGAATCTTGTAACTGAAGTTGAAATGTGATGAACGCGTGTGGAGATGGTGACTCTGTCAATCTTTCTGTGTCTCCTCAGATCGTGAGGACCAATCCATCCTTTGCACGTGAGTATTGGACATCTTCTTATCGCTATCGAATACAAAACCGGGGCTCAAATGTAACCGTGACCGCCCTCGTCAAACGTGCCCTAAAAAATGGACCAACATCTGCAGCAAGAACATGCCAAGACCACCCTTGACTTTTTACTTGTTAATGGACGAGGGATGTGACAATAAACACTATAATGATCATCCGTGATAAAATTCCCGACAGTTATTAACACCGTCTAATTTTTTAATTACCGCCAATCGTCATTTATTAATGCATTTTAGGCAACAGGAAGTCAGGCGTGCACACTAGCGTCGTTTGGCTTGATCATCATGGCGGACTAACTGCACAGACTTTGCTCTAGAGATTTCCCCTCGGAGTAAACAGAGCCAAGCACTTGGTTTAGCGTCATTTTCCCTCGTTAAGAGCGCACTGCTGTGTTTAGATGGAGACAGGTGTGGACAATATTGTCCCCACACTAAAAGTATACAGCGAAGGAGAAAACTATTTTATTTTCTCAATACAGCGTCCATCAGCTGCTGTGACTAAGAGTTAATGAGGTGAGGAAACGTGCAGCAGGTGATGTGTCGTGAACGTTGTCACAACTTCTTTATAACGTCTTTACTTTGTTGACTGGGATGTTCACTCCTCCTTTAGTCAACTGCAAACCGTATCAGCGTTCAAATAACATCAATACTAGCTAAAAGGTTTTGTCATCTCATCTAACTGAACGCATGCTGTGAAGATTGTGTATTCGATGTGAGAGGTGTCACTCCTCTTTATTTTTGTCGGCCAAACTGTTGTACTGAACTATAAGGAGGCATTGTTGGAGAACTTCATTAGCCAAACTGCTTTGTGTTTTATTTTGAAATCAAAAAGTAAACACCATGTTTGTTTGTTTTTTACATTACCTGTGTTTTTTTCATGCTACAAAGGTGTTTATTGTGTGTAGTTAATTCCTAAATGACTTATTTCTGCTCAAACTCTTAATGCTAGGTTCACACCAACGGCGCTTTGACGGCGCTTTAAAGCGGCATGCAAAGCGGCGTTATAGCGTAACAAAGCCTGATTAAAGCGTGAGGGTCCTAATGGATGGTGGGAAAGCTTGTAGTGAAGCGGGACATGCGGCAAGTTCGCCAAAAAATTTTAAATGGTTTAAAAAAATTCTGCGCTCTGTCAAGAATGGAATAAAACGCAGAGAGCGTATCAAAGCGTGACAAAGCTCAGCAAAACTTGACTAAAAGCGTAGGAAAGATGAACAGATCTTGGTTCAAAGCGCGGACCCCAGTCTACAACTACAAATAGGAAGTGACTGTGATATTGACTAGTGACATTGAAACTTTATGTAAAACCAACACAGGATTACAAATCCATTCTCTTTTGCATCATTGCCTTTTTTATACCATGATCATTGTTTCTGCACTTCTTTAGAGTTTGCAGTTTGATGTTGCAGTTTGATATTACTGTCTATAATTTTTCTGTATGAAAATATTAATAATAAAGAGAATGTTACGTTTTATAAAAGAAATGCCTTTAATTAATTTCAACTAGCATAAGACATGAAAGATAGATATTTATTAAGATGACAAAAATAAAAGAAATGAAGATATAAAACATAATATAACAGAAAAAAAGAGCAATTGAAAAAATAAATGAATATAAAAAATGGGTGAACAAAACAAATGCCTTTTAATATTTTCAACTAGCATGAAAGATAGATATTTATTAAGATGACAAAAATAAAAGAAATGAAGATATGAAACATAATATAACGGAAAAAAAAGAGAAATTGAAAAAATAAATGAATATAAAAAATGGGTGGATAAAACAAATGCCTTTTAATATTTTCAACTAGCATGAAAGATAGATATTTATTAAGATGACAAAAATAAAAGAAATGAAGATATAAAACATAATATAACGGAAAAAAAAGAGCAATTGAAAAAATAAATGAATATAAAAAATGGGTGGATAAAACAAATGCCTTTTAATATTTTCAACTAGCATAAAAGATAGATATTTATTAAGATGACAAAAATAAAAGAAATGAAGATATAAAACATAATATAACGGAAAAAAAGAGCAATTGAAAAAATAAATGAATATAAAAAATGGGTGAACAAAACAAATGCCTTTTAATATTTTCAACTAGCATGAAAGATAGATATTTATTAAGATGACAAAAATAAAAGAAATGAAGATATGAAACATAATATAACGGGAAAAAAAAAGAGAAATTTAAAAAATAAATGAATATAAAAAATGGGTGGATAAAACAAATGCCTTTTAATATTTTCAACTAGCATGAAAGATAGATATTTATTAAGATGACAAAAATAAAAGAAATGAAGATATAAAACATAATATAACGGGAAAAAAAAGAGAAATTGAAAAAATAAATGAATATAAAAAATGTGTGGGAAAAACAGTATACTGAGTTTTTCACATTTTTTTCTTATTTTTGTTGTAACAATGCACAACAGAGCTTGATAATCGTGTCAGAGCCTGATTTAAAGCGTCAGGATCGCATCAAAGCGTAATAAAGTTCAATAAAGCGCAATAAAACGTATCAAAACGTGATTTAAAGCGTATCAAAGAGGGATCAAAGCGTGAGGAACGGTAAGAAAGCGGCAACTAATTCGTATCAGAGCGTATCAAAGCATAACATTACTTCAGAGATCGGGATATTCGTGGAAAAGTTGACAAAAATGACGGCGCTTTGCTCGCCGCTTGAAAGCGCGGCAAGCGCCGTTGGTGTGAACCAGGCATAATGGATCTGTCCCGATACAGCATCTACATCTACATATACATGTACATAACTTAAATAAATCATTAAATCCCTCTATCAAAATGTAAAAATAAAGATAAAGGCAAAAATGACATAAAGCTGACAAGTTGATGTTATTAAAGAAAGAAAAAAAACCTATATTTGTCTATAAATATATGGATAACGTTTATCTATAGTCTTTTTATCAGACGACATGATGGTATTACGTTCACACCCCAACACTGCTTTACCTAACAATCTGTAATCATAATTTGAATATTGATAACAATAATCTTAATTAATACTTTGGCCAACACTTTAAGACCAAAATATATCCCTCTTGAATCAACACAGTAGTTAATGCTATGATGATCAATGTTAATTACAAAACTAAATGTGGGACATAAAAACTAATGGAAGTATAATTGTTTGTATATAGTATATTATTGGTACAAATGTTTAACCAACACGTGTACAGGGATTGTATATACAGTATTTGAACAGTGTTTATGTTGTGTAAAGAACATTTTATATTTCTAGGAAGCTCATCTTGTATTTGAGATTGTTTATAGGGTTAGGCCAAATCAGTGCTCGACTTCAGCCTAAACCCTTTCGGTCTGTAACATTGTCCGTTTGTAAAATTGTACAACTGTTTGTTTATGTAAAAGTGTTTGTTTATTTTGTTGACCGCTGACCGAAGAAATAATAAACTCAACTAAAAAACTAAAATAATTGGCAGCCCTAGATCTTATACATGAACACTATTTTGATCTATATGGGCAAAAAGTGCAGTTACGTCTTATAGCCATCAGGGGCCATCTTTCAAAATGTTGTATGTATGTATGTATGGATGTACTGTATGTATGTATGTATGTATGTATGTATGTATGTATGTATGGATGTATGTATGTATGTATGTATGTATGTATGTATGTATGTATGTATGTATGTATGGATGGATGTACTGTATGTATGGATGTACTGTATGTATGTATGTATGGATGGATGGATGGATGGATGTACTGTATGTATGTATGTATGTATGTATGTATGTATGTATGTATGTATGTATGTATGTATGTATGAATGGATGGATGGATGGATGGATGGATGGATGTATGTATGTATGTACAGTATGTATGTACTGTATGTATGTATGTATGTATGTACTGTATGGATGTATGTATGGATGTATGTATGTACAGTATGTATGTATGTATGTACTGTATGGATGTATGTATGTACTGTATGTATGTATGTATGGATGTACTGTATGGATGTATGTATGTATGTATGTATGTATCTATGTATGTACTGTATGTATGTATGAATGGATGCATGGATGTACTGTATGTATGTATGTATGTATGTATGCATGTATGTATGTATCATTGTATGTATGTACAGTATGTATGTATGTATGTACTGTATGGATGTATGTACGGATGTACTGTATGTATGTATGTACTGTATGTATGTACTGGATGGATGTATGTATGTATGTATGTACTGTATGTATGTATGTACAGTATGTATGTATGTATGTACTGTATGGATGTATGTACGGATGTACTGTATGTATGTATGTATGTACTGTATGTATGTATGTACTGTATGTATGTATGTCTGGATGTATGTACTGTATGTATGTATGGATGGATGTATGTATGTATGTACCGTATGTATGGATGTACTGTATGTATGTATGTATGTACTGTATGTATGTATGGATGGATGGATGTATGTATGTATGTACCGTATGTATGGATGTGTGGATGTATGTATGTATGTATGTATGTATGTACAGTATGTATCTATGTACAGTATGTATGTATGTATGTATGTATGTATGTATGTATGTGATGAGGTGGTGTACCCCGCCTACCGCCCAAATGCAGCTGAGATAGCGGTAGAAAATGGATGGATGGATATAAACTGTATATATATATATATATATATATATATATATATATATATATATATATATATATATATATATATATATATATATATATATATATATATATATATATATATATATATATATATATATATATATATACACACAGTATCTCCTGCCTGGAAAGAAAATAATGTTTGCCTTGGTGTCCTTCCAACTTGCCTTGGTGCCCTAAAATATGAGCCTCCTTTAAGGCAACACTTGCCTTGACCTTAAAAAGTAAAAAAATTGAGGCCTGCATTTATGAAGAGTTGTAACACGCTCCATTTACTCCATTACTTGTACTTGTCAGAGTACTTCTAATCAAACTCAAGGCACGGGGGCCACATCATTTTATACGGCTCGCCAACACCTGGAAATAATATCCATCAATAAAGTATTCAACAAATAGTTACCAACAGACCCTGATAAGGTGTGTTATTGTTTGTGCTGTGGCGCCATCTTTTGGACGAGTTGGCTCACTGCAGATGCAGTATTTCCTTCTGTTTCGTGCTGTCGACCGGAAGTACAACTACCGTTCCGGTCTTCTCCTCATCCACCTTGTTTTCTACCCGTATGGATTCTTCATTCAAAGCTCCAAGCCACGTTTCTATTAAAGTTTGTAAGTTTTACAATACAACTAAAACTATTCGTACTTACTCAACCGGCTAAGCCTATCCCAGCTGTGGGATGCCAACAAAGAAATTGGCTAAAAAAAACTCTCTAACGTAAGTTAAGTAAGGCTCCACTTTTCTTGATGCTAATATACCTCGGCCTTGCTATTGACATGCTACTGATTAGCATTAGCGATTTTACATGGCGAGTTCAACGCCTCCAAATTTGTTCATGAAAACTTTGTTGGGATACGTTGGACCAAGAGTTAAAAAAACAAACTTCGATTTAGTTTAAAATTATTTTGAAGAAATCAATAATAAAAGAATATGTTGAGAATGGATGCCAAGGATATAAAATGGATATGATGGGGAATTTTCATACATTTTTTTGTGATGAACGGGAAACAAACAAAAAAAGTGTGTGTATAAGACTGGCAGTTTCTTCTGTGTTTGCGTTGATATTTTTTTCAATTATTTTTCTTTATTATTGTTTGTAAACCCATGAAATACGTCCCTGGACACAAGAGAACTTAAATTCCAACGCTCAAGAGGAAATAAGATAGAACAGTAAAAAGCTTTGGAGTTAATTGATCTGTTCATCTAGCCTTTGTCTGCGGTGTGGTTTGCCAAAGTATTCTGTCTGGCTTCCGATGTGTTCTCACTTAGACCAGGGAAGAGGATCTAATCCTAGTCACATCCGGGAGTTAAGTGGGAGGTTTGTTCAGTGCGAGACAACAGGAAATCAAAACTTAGAAAGTAGAAGGATAGGTTTGAAAATGTGTCGTGTGCTCTCTTGTGTCTATTTGCTGTGGCACACACCCCACTCAGCACAGCGGGGAGCGGCCGTGAAAACGAAGACCGTGTGGAATGTCTCACTTAGGAGTTATGGCTACTGTTTGGGAGACAACAGGTAGTGAGGTAGTGAGGTCCTTGCACACAACAGAGGAGGTGGTCTACAGGATTGTTTGTTTGCACTTGTTTTTCTCACGACCATAGGGCCAAACCATCCTTGCCCAGGCACACCCTCCTGGTTTTGGGGTATACTTATTTGGGGTATTGGCATCAACCGCTAGACTAGATGTGACCAGTCCAAGTCTAACACTAGATGTGAGCAGTCTAAGACTAGATGTGACCAGTCTAAGTCTAAGACTAGATGTGACCAATCTAAGTCTAAGACTAGATGTGTCCAATCTAAGTCCAAGACTAGATCTGACCAATCTAAGTCCAAGACTAGATCTGACCAATCTAAGTCCAACACAAAATTTTACCAGTCTAAATCCAAGACTAGATCTAACCAGTCTAAGACTACATCGGACCAATCAAAGTCCAATAATAAATTTGACCAATCTAAGTCCAAGACTAGATCTGACCAATCTAAGTCCAAGACTAGATCTGACCAATCTAAGTCCAAGACTAGATCTGACCAATCTAAGTCCAACACTAAATTTTACCAGTCTAAATCCAACACTAAATGTTACCAGTCTAAATCCAAGCCTAGATCTCACCAATCTAAGTCTAAGACTAGATCGGACCAATCAAAGTCCAACAATAAATTTGACTAATCTAAGTCCAAGACTAGATCTGACCAATCTAAGTCCAAGACTAGATCTGACCAATCTAAGTCCAAGAATAGATCTGACCAATCTAAGTCCAACACTAAATTTTAGCAATCTAAATCCAACACTAAATGTTACCAGTCTAAATCCAAGACTAGATGTGACCAATCTAAGTCTAAGACTAGATCGGACCAATCAAAGTCCAACAATAAATTTGACCAATCTAAGTCCAAGACTAGATGTGACTAATCTAAGTCCAAGACTAGATGTGACTAATCTAAGTCCAATACTAGATGTAACTAATCTAAGTCTAAGACAAGATGTGACTAATCTAAGCCCAAAACTAGATCTGCCCAATCTAAGTCCAAGACTAGATGTGACTAATCTAAGTCCAAGACTAGATCTGCCCAATCTAAGTCCAAGACAAGATGTGACTAATCCAAGTCTTAGACTAGATGTGACCAATCCAAGTGCAAGACAAGATGTGACTAATCCAAGTGTTAGACTCTGGTACTACTATGAAGACACACTCCTATCTTGCTAAGTTAGTGTTGTGTTCAAGAACCCAGACCTTCCATCCAGTGCAGAGAAGTAACAAGCATCCTGAGTAAAACCACTAGTATGTAGAACCGCTGGACTGCCCTCTGACTTGGCCCTGGTGTTCCAGAGCCCCGAGACCAGAGACCAGGCTGTGGCCAGTGTGGATGGACTGCTATCATTAGAGACTGGTCCAAAAGAACCGCTTTGGGAACTCTGGGGATTGGCCCACAGAACCACACTGTGGTCCAGCAAAGCGTTATGGAGGGGAGAGTATAGGACTGGAGAGGCCTGGTGGTTAGTGTAGTATAGTATAGTATAGTATAGTATAGTATAGTATAGTATAGTGTAGTGTAGTATAGTATAGTATAGTGTAGTGTAGTATAGTATAGTGCAGTATAGTGTAGTATAGTGTAGTGTAGTATAGTGTAGTGCAGTGTAGCATAGTGTGGTGTAGCGTAGTGTAGTATAGTATAGTGTAGTATATTGTAGTATAGTGTAGTATAGTATAGTGTAGTATAGTATAGTGTAGTGTAATATAGTATAGTATAGTGTAGTGTAATATAGTATAGTGTAGTATAGTGTAGTATAGCATAGTATAGTGTAGTATAGTGTAGTATAGTGTAGTGTAGTATAGTGTAGTATAGTATAGTGTAGTGTAGTGTAATATAGTATAGTGTAGTATAGTGTAGTATAGTATAGTATAGTGTAGTATAGCACAGTGTAGTGTAGTGTAGTATAGTGTAGTATAGTGTAGTGTAGCATAGTGTAGTATAGTGTAGTGTAGTATAGTATAGTGTAGTATAGTATATTGAGGTATAGTGTAGTATAGTGTAGTATAGTATATTGTAGTATAGTGTAGTATAGTATAGTGTAGTATAGTGTAGTATAGTATAGTGTAGTATAGTGTAGTGTAGTATATTGTAGTATAGTGTAGTATAGTGTAGTATAGTATAGTATAGTGTAGTGTAATATAGTATAGTATAGTGTAGTGTAATATAGTATAGTATAGTGTAGTGTAGTATAGTATAGTGTAGTATAGTATAGCATAGTATAGCATAGTATAGTATAGTATAGCATAGTATAGTATAGTGGGGGCAGGGAGAGATGCTTTGTTTACAATGTGAACCCGGGTTAGAATGGTCCTACAAAAGGACATAAAAACAAGGGACCGTACTGAGGTAAACTACCCTATTTCAACCTCCTCTGCCTGGGGAAAAATTAAAAAAACGATGGACTTGCTTGGATTTACATGACGTCACGTCCTACTAGGGTTGTACGCTATACCGCTACTACGATAGTACCGCGATACTAATTAATCATATTCGGTACTATACCGCCTCTAAAAAGTACCAGTCCCCACCACCCCCTTTTTATTTTTAACGGGCATGACGGCGCGTCGTCACGTGGTGACATTGCTGCTTTTACCAGCAGAGGAGCATGTTGGGCAGCGCACACACACAGAGTACTTCCAAGCAGACACAGTGTGTAGACAGTGTGGTGTAAAAAGTCAAGATAAAGGTGAAGTTATAACACTGAAACGCGAGTTAGCGGCTAACATCCATCCACAGTGTTTTAGCTGCTTCTAAATCACTAATCCTCGTCTCCATGGCGACAAATAAAGTGAGTTTCTTACAAGTAGCATTATCACTGGAGGACGAGGAATAGCTAAACATGCTTCACTACACACCGTAGGAGGATACAATAGCTCACCGCCGTCACAATGTAAACAAATGCCAGGGGTGGATCTACACCTGACATCCACTGTAATGATGCCAAGTACAGGAGCGTATCTAGTCGATACTACTATGATTACATCGATATTTTTTAGCATCACAAAATCTTTTTTACTTTTTGAAATATGTCCCTGGACACATGAGGACTTTGAATATGACCAATGTATGATCCTGTAACTACTTGGTATCGGATCCACACCTAAATGTGTGGTATCATCCAAAACTAATGTCAAGTATCAAAGAAGAGAAGAATAAGTGATTATTACATTTGAACAGAAGTGTAGATAGAACATGTTCAAACAGAAAATAAGCAGATATTAACAGTAAATGAACAAGTAGATGAATAATCCTTTTTTTTACAGTTTGTCCCTCATAATGTGTACAAAATAATAGGTGTATAAATGACACAATATGTTACTGCAGACTAATTAGGAGTCTTTGTTTGTTTACTTACTACTAAAAGACAAGTTGTCTAGTATGTTCAACATTTTATTTAAGGACTAAAGTACAATAATAAACATATGTTTCAGGTACACTAAGATTTTTTGTTACAATAATGACATTTTTGTGGTCCCTTTTATTTAGAAAAGTATGGAAATACATTTTGGTACCGGTACTAAAATATTGGTATGGGGACAACCCTAATGGCGATACAGTGTTCAGCTATATATCGCGATCATTGTCAATCTCACAAAGAATGGAGACATATTTTGACTGTTTTTCTTGTCCGTATCGTGACTCATTTATGCAAGTATCCTCATTGTCAAACTCCGTATTCTCCCAGAGGTGAATCCGGTGCCGGCAAGACGGAGAACACCAAGAAAGTGATCCAGTACCTGGCCCATGTTGCTTCTTCACACAAAGGACGCAAAGACCACAACATTCCTGTAAGATCTCTCTCTTCAGTTGACGGGTGTTGTTGACATTTGGATGTCATTTTTTGTTACAAAGGCTTCCTCCCAAGCCAGAATAGTGGCGTTTGGGTCTGACATATTAACACTTGCATTTGTTTATCCATAACAAACAGCCAGAATCTCCCAAAGCGTTCAAGCTCCAGGCAAGTGCATCTCCCGCAATATCAACGTGTGTTATCATGTGTGTGTTTGCATGCCTTATATCTACTGCTCCCAGCATGACGTGTCCACTTTGTTTCTTCTGAGCTTTTTGTCCTGGCACACGCTCCTCGCAGGCTTGTGGGAAGCCCAGTAAATCTGCCATGAAATCAACAAGCGGATGAAATTAAAAGCTTTTATTCGATCGGAGAATAGTTTCAGTAGAAGGAGAAACACATGTCATGTATAAAATGCTTCATCTTACGGGGTTTCTAGCGTTGCCTTAAAGCCGAACCTCCATTTAAAAAACTCAATTGGTGCTTTAACGCGGCCGTATCGCGGCATTCACTGTCCATTCACGCACAGTATAAAACGTTTGGTGGACAAAATGCGACAAAGAAGGAGTGGTATAAAACACGTCTTTCTGTGGCAGCATCGGAGGAAGTTATACATGTAAATAAACGATGGTGAGTTCAAGGACCGCCGAAATAAGTAGGAGAAAACCGCGCTTGCCAAATACTCTCATCAGAGAATCATGTTTAATATCAACAGTGGGATTTCTAACAATTAGGAAGGTTTATGTCATGTTTGTCCTCCTACAAAAAAACATATTTAAACAACTTTTTTCCATTCTCACACGTTTTTGAGAAAGCTGACCCCCAGTATAGTGGGACAAAACACGAGCTAAAGTGCGGCAAACATAGATACGTGTAAAAAGAGTGTTTAGTGTTTTCCCATCATGCATTGTGATGGATTTAAATGGGTGTCATTTGGAATTGTTTATGGTGTTTGGACATTTAATAACATCCATAAGGTTCAGTGAGCAGGTTGTGTTATGTGTGACCATGTCTGTTGACTGCATTTTTTTTGCGCCATGACTAGGGAAGGTTGTTTGGATTGGGTTTTCACTTTATTTTTTTTATTTTTTTTATTTTTTTTTATTTTTTATTTTTTATTTTTATTTTTGTGAGCATTATTACACTAAAAATGGAGCAATATGAATACCAATAGAAATAGTGCTATTGATAATAAACAATACCAATACTTTACCTTTATTATCAACAATACAATTGTTCAAATGCAACAATACATATACGTAATGATAACTTGAGATACGAAAGAATGCAGAAAAATGGAGGGGAAGAAAGAGAAGCAACCTACATTAACCTTGTAGATTGTTATAGTAACAATAGGTTAAGCTTTGTCAGTGTGCCATGTGTTATACTCAGTTTTCACTCTAAAGCCCAATTCATGTTTATTGACCCGATTTACTCACATTGTTTACTTCCGTGACAACCTTCTTAGAGTTTTGTAATCAATCAGAAATATTAAGCAGCTAAAATGCGCTAAACATAGATAAGTGTAAAAAGAGTGTTTTATATTTTCCCATCATGCATTGTTATGGATTTAAATGGGTGTCATTTTGAGTTGTTTATGGTGTTTGGACATTTTTATAATATCCATAAAGTTCAATGAGCAGGTTGTGTTATGTGCGACCATGGGTGTTGACTGCATTTTTATTTATTTTTTTGCGCCGTGACTAGGGAAGGTTGTTTGGATTGGGTTTTCACTTTAAAGCCCAATTCATGTTTTTTGACCCGATTTACTTGCATTGTTTACTTTCGTGACAACCTTCTTAGAGTTTTGTAATCAATCAGAAATATTAAGCAGCTAAAATGCGCTAAACATAGATAAGTGTAAAAAGAGTGTTTTATATTTTCCCATCATGCATTGTTATGGATTTAAATGGGTGTCATTTGGAATTGTTTATGGTGTTTGGACATTTTTGTAATATCCATAAAGTTCAATGAGCAGGTTGTGTTATGTGCGACCATGGGTGTTGACTGCATTTTTTTTTTTTTTTTGCACCATGACTAGGGAAGGTTGTTTGGATTGGGTTTTCACTTTAAAGCCCAATTCATGTTCATTGACCCGATTTACTCACATTGTTTACTTCCGTGACAACCTTCTTAGAGTTTTGTAATCAATCAGAAATATTAAGCAGCTAAAATGCGCTAAACATAGACAAGTGTAAAAAGAGTGTTTAGTGTTTTCCCATCATGGATTGTGATGGATTTAAATGGGTGTCATTTGGAATTGTTTATGGTGTTTGGACATTTTTGTAATATCCATAAATGTTATGTGTGACCATGGGTGTTGACCGCATTTTTTTTTTTTTTTTTTGCGCCGTGACTAGGGAAGGTTGTTTGGATTGGGTTTTCACTTTAAAGCCCAATTCATGTTTTTTGATCTGATTTACTCGCATTGTCCGAGAGATGGCAGTAAATTATTTAAAATATATTTAATTTGCGCTTAATTGTGACAGTTTATTCAAATATACTAAATATAAATTGTGTTAATTTTATTCAACACAACATAATTGTACGTCAAATATATTTTCGGCAGTTATTTATGAGTCCACTTGGTTAGTACTTATTTTCCTAATCAGTCTGACCTAAGCCTGCGGTTTATGTGTTAAAAAAAAATAAATCTTTGTGATTAACACATGCTTTCATATCATTTGAAACTGTATGTAGGCTAGATAAAAGTATTAAATACAATTAAGATGACTAATTCAGTGTTAATATTTTAGTGGGCCACGGGCCCCCACGTAAGTTGGGCCCCAAAGTCAACAAGGTAGATTATAGTTGTGTGCTCATGTTCAATAATATATATATTATGACACCCTGAAAGGGATGGAAAATGAGTGTCTCCATAGTCACGACAATATCACACACAAAATCCTTGTCATCAATTGTGCACATAGAGGCTGATCTACAGTACTAACAGTTGGCGTTTACAGTACAGCTCGCCCTCATCAGTCCCAGGTGTGTGGGCGTGATGCGGCCAGCGCCAGCAGGGGCGTGTCTCGGCGCACTACCAGCGGAGGTGCTGGCAGACCCAGCTGCCGGAGAAAAGTGGGTTCGAGCCCGCGTCGTGACTAGAACAGTCCGGATGGTTCTTTTCCTCTTTGGTCCGGAGGACACCACGTCCACAGTTTCCAAAAA
>NC_084755.1:41041298-41048798 GCF_033978785.1 Entelurus aequoreus | reverse complement strand
GAGATGTCACATATGAACATTTCATATCACTTATTGTGTATACTAGAGATGTCACATATGAACATTTCATATCACTTATTATGTATACTAGAGATGTCACATATGAACATTTCATATCACTTATTATGTATACTAGAGATGTCACATATGAACATTTCATATCACTTATTATGTATACTAGAGATGTCACATATGAACATTTCATATCACTTATATTATGTATACTAGAGATGTCACATATGAACATTTCATATCACTTATGTATACTAGAGATGTCACATATGAACATTTCATATCACTTATGTATACTAGAGATGTCACATATGAACATTTCATATCACTTATTGTGTATAGTAATTAATCTAGATATCAGACCCTATAACAGTTGCATTGATCTGATATCACACCCTATAACAGTTGCATTGATCCGATATCAGACCCTACAGTTGCATTGATCTGATATCAGACCCTATAACAGTTGCATTGATCTGATATCACACCCTATAACAGTTGCATTGATCTGATATCAGACCCTATAACAGTTGCATTGATCTGATATCAGACCCTATAACAGTTGCATTGATCTGGTATCACACCCTATCACAGTTGCATTGATCTGATATCACACCCTATAACAGTTGCATTGATCTGATATCACACCCTATAACAGTTGCATTGATCTGATATCAGACCCTATAACAGTTGCATTGATCTGATATCAGACCCTATAACAGTTGCATTGATCTGATATCACACCCTATAACAGTTGCATTGATCTGATATCAGACCCTATAACAGTTGCATTGATCTGATATCACACCCTATAACAGTTGCATTGATCTGATATCAGACCCTATAACAGTTGCATTGATCTGATATCACACCCTATAACAGTTGCATTGATCTGATATCAGACCCTATAACAGTTGCATTGATCTGATATCACACCCTATAACAGTTGCATTGATCTGATATCACATCCTATCACAGTTGCATTGATCTGATATCAGACTCTATCACAGTTGCATTGATCTGATATCAGACTCTATCACAGTTAAGATAAAGGAACTTTTACGCTCCAAATAAATTCCATGATTAATCTTAGTGTGTTCATGATTAATGCAATACTTGTTTGTGATTAATCACATGCGTTAATTTTGACAGCCCTGATTTATTTAGTCCTAATTTGAACATCCCTAGTATTCCTGTGATGTAAGCTGCATACACCCTCCCTCTACCTCCAAATAAAAGCCAGCAATGTGTCTCTCACCACAGCGGATCTTCTCCTGGAAGACTTCAACAACTACCGCTTCCTGTCAAACGGCAACATTCCCATCCCCGGCCAGCAGGACAAGGATAATTTCCAGGAGACACTGGAGGCCATGCACATCATGAGCTTCTCCCACGATGAGATCGTCTGTAAGTCATACTTCCTGGTAGTGGTGGGCAGTCACTGGCCAATCAGAGGCAAGATTAAGGAAACCAGGAAGCCAAGTCCTAACAGTGGTGTCACATGACAAGGAGGGAGTCAGAGACAGAGGGACGCTTCAAGCTGACCACTCAAAACAAAAAGAAGCATCGTTGAAAATGCGTGTGCATATTTTAACAAATGTTAGTGTTTAGAGACAACATTGTTAGTGTTTAGAGACAACAATGTTAGTGTTTAGAGACAACAATGTTAGTGTTTAGAGACAACAATGTTAGTGTTTAGAGACAACAATGTTAGTGTTTAGAGACAACAATGTTAGTGTTTAGAGACAACAATGTTAGTGTTTAGAGACAACAATGTTAGTGTTTAGAGACAACAATGTTAGTGTTTAGAGACAACAATGTTAGTGTTTAGAGAAAACAATGTTAGTGTTTAGAGACAACAATGTTAGTGTTTAGAGACAACAATGTTAGTGTTTAGAGACAACAATGTTAGTGTTTAGAGACAACAATGTTAGTGTTTAGAGACAACAATGTTAGTGTTTAGAGACAACAATGTTAGTGTTTAGAGACAACAATGTTAGTGTTTAGAGACAACAATGTTAGTGTTTAGAGAAAACAATGTTAGTGTTTAGAGACAACAATGTTAGTGTTTAGAGACAACAATGTTAGTGTTTAGAGAAAACAATGTTAGTGTTTAGAGACAACAATGTTAGTGTTTAGAGACAACAATGTTAGTGTTTAGAGACAACAATGTTAGTGTTTAGAGACAACAATGTTAGTGTTTGGAGACAACAATGTTAGTGTTTAGAGACAACAATGTTAGTGTTTAGAGACAACAATGTTAGTGTTTAGAGACAACAATGTTAGTGTTTAGAGACAACAATGTTAGTGTTTAGAGACAACAATGTTAGTGTTTAGAGAAAACAATGTTAGTGTTTAGAGACAACAATGTTAGTGTTTAGAGACAACAATGTTAGTGTTTAGAGACAACAATGTTAGTGTTTAGAGACAACAATGTTAGTGTTTAGAGACAACAATGTTAGTGTTTAGAGACAACAATGTTAGTGTTTAGAGACAACAATGTTAGTGTTTAGAGACAACAATGTTAGTGTTTATAGAAAACAATGTTAGTGTTTAGAGACAACAATGTTAGTGTTTAGAGACAACAATGTTAGTGTTTAGAGACAACAATGTTAGTGTTTAGAGAAAACAATGTTAGTGTTTAGAGACAACAATGTTAGTGTTTATAGAAAACAATGTTAGTGTTTAGAGACAACAATGTTAGTGTTTAGAGACAACAATGTTAGTGTTTAGAGACAACAATGTTAGTGTTTATAGAAAACAATGTTAGTGTTTAGAGACAACAATGTTAGTGTTTAGAGACAACAATGTTAGTGTTTAGAGACAACAATGTTAGTATTTAGAGACAACAATGTTAGTGTTTAGAGAAAATAATGTTAGTGTTTAGAGAAAACAATGTTAGTGTTTAGAGACAACAATGTTAGTGTTTAGAGACAACAATGTTAGTGTTTAGAGACAACAATGTTAGTGTTTAGAGACAACAATGTTAGTGTTTAGAGACAACAATGTTAGTGTTTAGAGACAACAATGTTAGTGTTTAGAGAAAACAATGTTAGTGTTTAGAGACAACAATGTTAGTGTTTAGAGACAACAATGTTAGTGTTTAGAGACAACAATGTTAGTGTTTAGAGACAACAATGTTAGTGTTTAGAGACAACAATGTTAGTGTTTAGAGACAACAATGTTAGTGTTTAGAGAAAACAATGTTAGTGTTTAGAGAAAACAATGTTAGTGTTTAGAGACAACAATGTTAGTGTTTAGAGACAACAATGTTAGTGTTTAGAGACAACAATGTTAGTGTTTAGAGAAAATAATGTTAGTGTTTAGAGACAACAATGTTAGTGTTTAGAGAAAACAATGTTAGTGTTTAGAGACAACAATGTTAGTGTTTAGAGACAACAATGTTAGTGTTTAGAGACAACAATGTTAGTGTTTAGAGAAAACAATGTTAGTGTTTAGAGAAAACAATGTTAGTGTTTAGAGACAACAATGTTAGTGTTTAGAGACAACAATGTTAGTGTTTCGAGACAACAATGTTAGTGTTTAGAGAAAACAATGTTAGTGTTTAGAGAAAACAATGTTAGTGTTTAGAGACAACAATGTTAGTGTTTAGAGACAACAATGTTAGTGTTTAGAGACAACAATGTTAGTGTTTAGAGAAAACAATGTTAGTGTTTAGAGACAACAATGTTAGTGTTTAGAGACAACAATGTTAGTGTTTAGAGACAACAATGTTAGTGTTTAGAGAAAACAATGTTAGTGTTTAGAGACAACAATGTTAGTGTTTAGAGACAACAATGTTAGTGTTTAGAGAAAACAATGTTAGTGTTTAGAGACAACAATGTTAGTGTTTAGAGACAACAATGTTAGTGTTTAGAGACAACAATGTTAGTGTTTAGAGACAACAATGTTAGTGTTTAGAGACAACAATGTTAGTGTTTAGAGACAACAATGTTAGTGTTTAGAGACAACAATGTTAGTGTTTAGAGACAACAATGTTAGTGTTTAGAGACAACAATGTTAGTGTTTAGAGAAAACAATGTTAGTGTTTAGAGACAACAATGTTAGTGTTTAGAGAAAACAATGTTAGTGTTTAGAGACAACAATGTTAGTGTTTAGAGAAAACAATGTTAGTGTTTAGAGAAAACAATGTTAGTGTTTAGAGACAACAATGTTAGTGTTTAGAGACAACAATGTTAGTGTTTAGAGAAAACAATGTTAGTGTTTAGAGACAACAATGTTAGTGTTTATAGAAAACAATGTTAGTGTTTAGAGACAACAATGTTAGTGTTTAGAGACAACAATGTTAGTGTTTAGAGACAACAATGTTAGTGTTTAGAGACAACAATGTTAGTGTTTAGAGACAACAATGTTAGTGTTTAGAGACAACAATGTTAGTGTTTAGAGACAACAATGTTAGTGTTTAGAGACAACAATGTTAGTGTTTAGAGACAACAATGTTAGTGTTTAGAGAAAACAATGTTAGTATTTAGAGACAACAATGTTAGTGTTTAGAGAAAATAATGTTAGTGTTTAGAGAAAACAATGTTAGTGTTTAGAGACAACAATGTTAGTGTTTAGAGACAACAATGTTAGTGTTTAGAGACAACAATGTTAGTGTTTAGAGACAACAATGTTAGTGTTTAGAGACAACAATGTTAGTGTTTAGAGACAACAATGTTAGTGTTTAGAGAAAACAATGTTAGTGTTTAGAGACAACAATGTTAGTGTTTAGAGACAACAATGTTAGTGTTTAGAGACAACAATGTTAGTGTTTAGAGACAACAATGTTAGTGTTTAGAGACAACAATGTTAGTGTTTAGAGACAACAATGTTAGTGTTTAGAGACAACAATGTTAGTGTTTAGAGAAAACAATGTTAGTGTTTAGAGAAAACAATGTTAGTGTTTAGAGAAAACAATGTTAGTGTTTAGAGACAACAATGTTAGTGTTTAGAGACAACAATGTTAGTGTTTCGAGACAACAATGTTAGTGTTTAGAGAAAACAATGTTAGTGTTTAGAGAAAACAATGTTAGTGTTTAGAGACAACAATGTTAGTGTTTAGAGACAACAATGTTAGTGTTTAGAGAAAACAATGTTAGTGTTTAGAGAAAACAATGTTAGTGTTTAGAGACAACAATGTTAGTGTTTAGAGACAACAATGTTAGTGTTTCGAGACAACAATGTTAGTGTTTAGAGAAAACAATGTTAGTGTTTAGAGAAAACAATGTTAGTGTTTAGAGACAACAATGTTAGTGTTTAGAGACAACAATGTTAGTGTTTAGAGAAAACAATGTTAGTGTTTAGAGACAACAATGTTAGTGTTTAGAGAAAACAATGTTAGTGTTTAGAGACAACAATGTTAGTGTTTAGAGACAACAATGTTAGTGTTTAGAGACAACAATGTTAGTGTTTAGAGACAACAATGTTAGTGTTTAGAGAAAACAATGTTAGTGTTTAGAGACAACAATGTTAGTGTTTAGAGACAACAATGTTAGTGTTTAGAGACAACAATGTTAGTGTTTAGAGAAAACAATGTTAGTGTTTAGAGACAACAATGTTAGTGTTTAGAGAAAACAATGTTAGTGTTTAGAGACAACAATGTTAGTGTTTAGAGACAACAATGTTAGTGTTTAGAGACAACAATGTTAGTGTTTAGAGACAACAATGTTAGTGTTTAGAGAAAACAATGTTAGTGTTTAGAGACAACAATGTTAGTGTTTAGAGAAAACAATGTTAGTGTTTAGAGACAACAATGTTAGTGTTTAGAGACAACAATGTTAGTGTTTAGAGACAACAATGTTAGTGTTTAGAGACAACAATGTTAGTGTTTAGAGACAACAATGTTAGTGTTTAGAGACAACAATGTTAGTGTTTAGAGACAACAATGTTAGTGTTTAGAGACAACAATGTTAGTGTTTAGAGACAACAATGTTAGTGTTTAGAGACAACAATGTTAGTGTTTAGAGACAACAATGTTAGTGTTTAGAGACAACAATGTTAGTGTTTAGAGACAACAATGTTAGTGTTTAGAGACAACAATGTTAGTGTTTAGAGACAACAATGTTAGTGTTTAGAGACAACAATGTTAGTGTTTAGAGAAAACAATGTTAGTGTTTAGAGACAACAATGTTAGTGTTTAGAGAAAACAATGTTAGTGTTTAGAGACAACAATGTTAGTGTTTAGAGAAAACAATGTTAGTGTTTAGAGACAACAATGTTAGTGTTTAGAGACAACAATGTTAGTGTTTAGAGAAAACAATGTTAGTGTTTAGAGACAACAATGTTAGTGTTTAGAGACAACAATGTTAGTGTTTAGAGAAAACAATGTTAGTGTTTAGAGACAACAATGTTAGTGTTTAGAGACAACAATGTTAGTGTTTAGAGACAACAATGTTAGTGTTTAGAGACAACAATGTTAGTGTTTAGAGACAACAATGTTAGTGTTTAGAGAAAACAATGTTAGTGTTTAGAGACAACAATGTTAGTGTTTATAGAAAACAATGTTAGTGTTTAGAGACAACAATGTTAGTGTTTAGAGACAACAATGTTAGTGTTTAGAGAAAACAATGTTAGTGTTTAGAGAAAACAATGTTAGTGTTTATAGAAAACAATGTTAGTGTTTAGAGACAACAATGTTAGTGTTTAGAGACAACAATGTTAGTGTTTAGAGAAAACAATGTTAGTATTTAGAGACAACAATGTTAGTGTTTAGAGAAAATAATGTTAGTGTTTAGAGAAAACAATGTTAGTGTTTAGAGACAACAATGTTAGTGTTTAGAGACAACAATGTTAGTGTTTAGAGACAACAATGTTAGTGTTTAGAGACAACAATGTTAGTGTTTAGAGACAACAATGTTAGTGTTTAGAGACAACAATGTTAGTGTTTAGAGACAACAATGTTAGTGTTTAGAGACAACAATGTTAGTGTTTAGAGACAACAATGTTAGTGTTTAGAGACAACAATGTTAGTGTTTAGAGACAACAATGTTAGTGTTTAGAGACAACAATGTTAGTGTTTAGAGACAACAATGTTAGTGTTTAGAGACAACAATGTTAGTGTTTAGAGACAACAATGTTAGTGTTTAGAGAAAATAATGTTAGTGTTTAGAGACAACAATGTTAGTGTTTAGAGAAAACAATGTTAGTGTTTAGAGACAACAATGTTAGTGTTTAGAGACAACAATGTTAGTGTTTAGAGACAACAATGTTAGTGTTTAGAGACAACAATGTTAGTGTTTAGAGAAAACAATGTTAGTGTTTAGAGACAACAATGTTAGTGTTTAGAGACAACAATGTTAGTGTTTAGAGACAACAATGTTAGTGTTTAGAGACAACAATGTTAGTGTTTAGAGACAACAATGTTAGTGTTTAGAGACAACAATGTTAGTGTTTAGAGAAAACAATGTTAGTGTTTAGAGAAAACAATGTTAGTGTTTAGAGAAAACAATGTTAGTGTTTAGAGACAACAATGTTAGTGTTTAGAGA
>NC_084755.1:41016298-41036298 GCF_033978785.1 Entelurus aequoreus | reverse complement strand
ACACAAACACGCGTAAACGTGTTAGCATTTTAGCTAATGCTAACGACGCTAGCGTTGTTACATTACGATATCATGTACAAATGTGCATGAAAACACTCCTACAGACATCACACATGGGACACTTTAGTAAGTAAGAATAGTTTTAGTTATATTGTAAAACTGAGGGTTGAATGAAAAATCCATACGAGTAGATTCGCTATGGACGGCTGGAAGACCAAACGGCACTTCTACTTCCGGTTGAACAGAAGAGCAACGCAGCACTGCGGTACTTTCAGTGAGCAAACTCGGTTTAGGGTTACAGAACTCATGGTCATGGACCCACTAGCTTGCGCGAGCTAGCTCTCCAATCAGCTAAACGGACTCAATAACTCCAAGGTGACGTTTTGGTGAATTTACTGAGGAATTTGTGAAACTGAAACAATACAAAAATTAATGTAAGTTAATAATACTAACACAAACACGCGTAAACGTGTTAGCATTTTAGCTAATGCTAACGATGCTAGCTTGATTACATTACAATAGCAGGTACAAATATGCATGAACACACTCCTACAGACATCACACATGGGACGCTTTAGTAAGTATGAATAGTTTTAGTTATATTGTAATACTGAGGGTTGAATGAAAAATCCATACGAGTAGGTTCGCTATGGACGGCTGGAAGACCAAACGGCACTTCTACTTCCGGTTGAACAGAAGAGCAACGCAGCACTGCGGTACTTTCAGTGAGCGAACTCTGGTTAGGGTTACAGAAGTCATGGTCATGGACCCACTAGCTTGCGCAAGCTAGCTCTCCAATCAGCTAAAGGGACTCAATAACTCCACGGTGACGTTTTGGTGAATTTACTGAGGAATTTGTGAAACTGAAACAATACAAAAATTAATGTAAGTTAATAATACTAACACAAACACACGTAAACGTGTTAGCATATTAGCTAATGCTAACGACGCTAGCGCTGTTACATTACGATATCACGTACAAATGTGCATGAAAACACTCCTACAGACATCGCACATGGGACACTTTAGTAAGTAAGAATAGTTTTAGTTATATTGTAAAACTGAGGGTTGAATGAAAAATCCATACGAGTAGGTTCGCTATGGACGGCTGGAAGACCAAACGGCACTTCTACTTCCGGTTGAACAGAAGAGCAACGCAGCACTGCGGTACTTTCAGTGAGCGAACTCGGGTTAGGGTTACAGAAGTCATGGTCATGGACCCACTAGCTTGCGCGAGCTAGCTCTCCAATCAGCTAAACGGACTCAATAACTCCACGGTGACGTTTTGGTGAATTTACTGAGGAATTTGTGAAACTGAAACAATACAAAAATGAATGTAAGTTAATAATACTAACACAAACACGCGTAAACGTGTTAGCATTTTAGCTAATGCTAACGACGCTAGCGTTGTTACATTACGATAGCATGTACAAATATGCATGAACACACTCCTACAGACATCACACATGGGACACTTTAGTAAGTAAGAATAGTTTTAGTTATATTGTAAAACTGAGGGTTGAATGAAAAATCCATACGAGTAGAAACGCTATGGATGGCTGGAAGACCAAACGGCACTTCTACTTCCGGTTGAACAGAAGAGCAACGCAGCACTGCAGTACTTTCAGTGAGCGAACTCGGGTTAGGGTTACAGAAGTCATGGTCATGGACCCACTAGCTTGCGCAAGCTAGCTCTCCAATCAGCTAAACAGACTCAATAAATTCACGTTGATGTTTTGGTGAATTTAGAAAACTGAAACAATGCAAAAAAAAAATGCCATTGTAAGCTAATAATACTAACACAGACACTAGTAAATGTGTTAGCATATTCGCTAACGACGCTAGCTTCATTAAATTACGATAGCAGGTGCAAATATGCATGAAAACACTCCTACAGACATCACACATGGGATGCTTTAGTAAGTAAGAATTGTTTTAGTTATATTGTAAAACTTACAAGAGATGAATGAAGAATACATACGAGTAGAAACGCTATGGACGGCTAGGAGACCAAACGACACTTCTACTTCCGGTTGAACAGAAGGGCAATGCAGTATTTTCAGTAAGCTAGCTTGTCTAAAAGATGGCGCCGTAGCACAAACAATAAATATATAATATTTATTTACTATTTATTTTTTTATAATTTTATTTTATTTATTTTATTATACTTTTTTTATTATTATTTTTTTATAAAGATTTTGCATCATGGCTGTCAGCGAAGAAAAATCCATAAATTAGCCGGACCGTTTTATAAGCCGCAGGGCTCAAAGTGTTGGCAAAAAGTAGCTGAATTTCTGTTGTTTTTCTTGCGCCATTGTGACCTAACTGGACCGCTGTTTGATTTGAAGCTGAACTCCTTCGAGCAGCTGTGCATCAACTACACCAACGAGAAGCTGCAGCAGCTCTTCAACCACACCATGTTCATCCTGGAGCAGGAGGAGTACCAGAGGGAGGGCATCGAGTGGAGCTTCATCGACTTCGGTCTGGACCTGCAGCCTTGCATAGACCTGATCGAGAGGCCGGTGAGTACTGTGCTGGTTCCTGGCCTCTGGTCCCGACCCCATGCTTTGACAATGGAGTATAGAACTGGAAATGTTTTTATGTTCAATATTTTGGCCACTGGATCATTCCACCCAATTTGAACAGTAACACCGTGTTGGAATATTTGATTAATGGATTCTTTGGCGTCCCACTAAATGGAGCCATGTTGTACCTCAGGTTGACAATCACTGATTGGCCATCAGGGCCGGCCCGTGGCATAGGCCGTATAGGCAAATGCTAAGGGTGCCGTCCATCAGGGGGCGCCACGCCAGTGCCACAAATGTCGGAGGAAAAAAAAACGATTATTTCTAAATACATAAAATAATCCCACGTTAATTAAAATGCAAAGTAAAGCCTATTTAATATAAATATTATTTGTTACAACATTACGCCCCCCCCCCCCCCCTCCCCCGCACACTGCGCCCCCTCCCTTCCCGTATCATGAGTCTTTTTGGACGTCACCACATCAAAAAATCAACACAAGGTGTCAAAACGGCCAAAACTGTCAGGTGCCCAGGGAAGAAAAAAGAGAAAGGAAGAGGAGAAACGAGAAAAAGACAGGAGGTAGCAGGTAGGTAACGTTAGCCTACATGAAATTATTTGTCTGTTACAGAATGTCATAGTAACCTGGCTTTTTAGCATTAAGCTAATGTTACATGATTCGGCAATTGCTCATCAATAAATAGCTAGTTCTGTTTTAACGTCGGGTTAATATTGTGGAGGGGGCTAAATTGTTATGGAAAATAATAATGTAACGTTAGGTAATTACAGTACTCCCTGGTGTACAGACATTCTAGTTAATGCAATATTAAAAAGCACAAATAGGATCCCCTTTTTTTGTAATATAGTTGTTAAAGTCATACTGGTTTGATATCTTGTTTTGTGCAGTGCCTTATTTATATTGTATTTTTAATTTATTTTATGCAACTTGTTGACACCTTTTATTTTGTGTTTACGTATGTAAAAAATATTGTATTTCATATATTCATTTTTTATTTTTTGTATTCATTTATTTATCCACATTTTTTTTTATCTTGTTAACTATTCTGATTGTTAATTTGCTTTCTTTAAGTAAAAAAAAAAAGGTCAAAGACAAAGCTATTGGGTTTCTTGTGAGTATATACACTTCACTGCCGATGTGGGGGGGGGGGGGGGGGGGCGCCACCTAAAATCTTGCCTAGGGCGCCAGATTGGTTAGGGCCGGGCCTGTTGGCCATGGCGACTAGCAATTTCTACTCAAAAAGGCGAAGCAGTTACAATAGGACCTTCGCAGTTGTCAATAGTATCGACATCTGCATTGATCACCTCTCCTTTACATAGTATCGACATCTGCATTGATCACCTCTCCTTTACATCCAAACTTTAGCGGCTTATGTCATCCTGTGCGTGCATAACATGCCTAGCCATGACTTTTCCTCTACTCCTCCAGTGATAATGTACCGCTACCAAAATGTATTTCCATACTTTTCTAAATAAAGGGGACCACAAAAAACGTCATTATTGTCTTTATTGTAACAAAAAATGTTAGTGTACATGAAACATATGTTTATTATTGTCATTTAGACCTTAAATAAAATAGTGAACATACTAGACAACTTGTCTTTTAGTAGTAAGTAAACAAACAAAGACTCCTAATTAGTCTGCAGTAACATATTGTGTCATTTATACACCTATTATTTTGTAAACATTATGAGGGACAAACTGTAAAAAATGGGTTATTCATCTACTTGTTCATTTACTGTTAATATCTGCTTATTTTCTGTTTGAACATGTTCTATCTACACTTCTGTTCAAATGTAATAATCACTTATTCTTCTCTTCTTTGATACTTGACATTAGTTTTGGATGATACCACACATTTAGGTATGGATGTGATACCAAGTAGTTATAGGATCATACATTGGTCATATTCAAAGTCCTCATGTGTCCAGGGACGTATTTACTGACTTTATAAACATAATATACAGTTAAAAAAAACGAAAGAAGATGTTGTGATGCCAAAAAATATCGATGTAATCAGAGTAGTATCGACTAGATACGCTCTTGTACTTGGTATCATTACAGTGGATGTCAGGTGTAGATCCACCCATGGCATTTGTTTACATTGTGACGGCGGTGAGCTATTGTATCCTCCTACGGTGTGTAGTGAAGCATGTTTAGCTATTCCTCGTCCTCCAGTGATAATGCTACTTGTAAGAAACGTACTTTATTTGTCGCCATGGAGGCCAGGATTAGTGATTTAGAAGTAGCTAAAACACTGCCGACTAGCCATGTCTTAAAGCAGCTCTTCCTGAGGGTGTTTCAGTGTTATAACTTCACCTTTATCTTGACTTTTTACACCAAAATGCGTCCATTCTCCCTTTTCTGTCTACACACTGTGTCTGCTTGTAAGTACTCTGTGTGTGTGCGCTGCCCAACATGCTCCTCTGCTCGTAAAACCAGCAATGTCACCACATGACGAAGCGCCGCCATGCCCGTTAAAGAAAAAAAGGGGCGGGGGAACCGATACTTTTTAGAGGCGGTATAGTACCGAATATGATTCATTAGTATGGAGGTACTATACTAGTACCAGTACAACCCTACATGCTTGTGTTGTGACGAATAAAAAGTAGCAACCGTATTTCACCGTCACAAGAATTTGCACGAACGTAATATTTTTGTCCGATTGTTATATTTTCACAATCGTGAGAAGCCATAATCGAAATTAAAATGTGATGAATTGTCCTCGTCTAACCAGCACTGTTCTTGAAGTGTCCATGTTGGAGTTACTCACCATGTCAAATAGTTAACTGCCCGAAGTTAAAGAGTTTTTTCACTTCCATTTCACTCTGTTTGTCCTGAAACTGCTTCCTGTCCCGCCCCACAGAACAACCCCCCTGGGATTCTGGCCCTGCTGGATGAAGAGTGCTGGTTCCCCAAAGCCACGGACAAGACCTTCGTGGACAAGGTGCTCCAGGAGCAAGGCACGCACACCAAGTTCCAGAAGCCCCGTCAGCTGAAGGACAAAGCCGACTTCTGCATAATCCACTACGCAGGGAAGGTGCGTATGCATATATCTTCTATGTACAAACTTTGGAAGTGGAAAAGTTTGTATAGTGAAGCAGAGTTCCCGGTAAACATGAATAATTGGTTTTATCCTCCACAAAAGTCCATATTTTAGTCCAAAAAAATACACACTTTGAAGCGTACCAGTCTTGCTCTCAGGGAATAAAACCCACTGGTCTCTCCCAAGTTCTGTTGGATGACATATATGTTGAGTAAAAAGGACCCCGGAGACAGAATAGTACTTGGCCAAGTTTTACTGAAGCTTCAGGAGACCAGCCCTTACAACGCAACCATAGCATCAGCAAGCGAGGTCTGAACCCAAACAAAAAGAGTCAGAAACAGCCCCTCCCGCCTAGAAAGGAGCGCAGCTGCTTCTTCGAAACAGATAAGGAACTGGCCAAAACAGCCCCTCCCGCCTAGAAAGGAGCGCAGCTGCTTCTTCGAAACAGATAAGGAACTGGCCAAAACAGCCCCTCCCGCCTAGAAAGGAGCGCAGCTGCTTCTTCGAAACAGATAAGGAACTGGCCAAAACAGCCCCTCCCGCCTAGAAAGGAGCGCTGCTGCTTCTTCGAAACAGATAAGGAACTGGCCAAAACAGCCCCTCCCGCCTAGAAAGGAGCGCGGCAGCTTCTTCGAAACAGATAAGGAACTGGCCAAAACAACCCCTCCCGCCTAGAAAGGAGCGCGGCAGCTTCTTCGAAACAGATAAGGAACTGGCCAAAACAGCCCCTCCCGCCCAGAAAGGAGCGCAGCTGCTTCTTTGAAACAGATAAGGAACTGGCCAAAACAGCCCCTCCCGCCTAGAAAGGAGCGCGGCAGCTTCTTCGAAACAGATAAGGAACTGGCCAAAACAGCCCCTCCCGCCTAGAAAGGAGCGCAGCTGCTTCTTCGAAACAGATAAGGAACTGGCCAAAACAGCCCCTCCCGCCTAGAAAGGAGCGCAGCTGCTTCTTCGAAACAGATAAGGAACTGGCCAAAACAGCCCCTCCCGCCCAGAAAGGAGCGCAGCTGCTTCTTCGAAACAGATAAGGAACTGGCCAAAACAGCCCCTCCCGCCTAGAAAGGAGCGCAGCTGCTTCTTAGAAACAGATAAGGAACTGGCCAAAACAGCCCCTCCCGCCTAGAAAGGAGCGCAGCTGCTTCTTCGAAACAGATAAGGAACTGGCCAAAACAGCCCCTCCCGCCTAGAAAGGAGCGCAGCTGCTTCTTCGAAACAGATAAGGAACTGGCCAAAACAGCCCCTCCCGCCCAGAAAGGAGCGCAGCTGCTTCTTCGAAACAGATAAGGAACTGGCCAAAACAGCCCCTCCCGCCCAGAAAGGAGCGCAGCTGCTTCTTCGAAACAGATAAGGAACTGGCCAAAACAGCCCCTCCCGCCTAGAAAGGAGCGCAGCTGCTTCTTCGAAACAGATAAGGAACTGGCCAAAACAGCCCCTCCCGCCTAGAAAGGAGCGCAGCTGCTTCTTCGAAACAGATAAGGAACTGGCCAAAACAGCCCCTCCCGCCTAGAAAGGAGCACAGCTGCTTCTTCGAAACAGATAAGGAACTGGCCAAAACAGCCCCTCCCGCCTATAAAGGAGCGCAGCTGCTTCTTCGAAACAGATAAGGAACTGGCCAAAACAGTCCCTCCCGCCTAGAAAGGAGCGCAGCTGCTTCTTCGAAACAGATAAGGAACTGGCCAAAACAGCCCCTCCCGCCTAGAAAGGAGCACAGCTGCTTCTTCGAAACAGATAAGGAACTGGCCAAAACAGCCCCTCCCGCCTATAAAGGAGCGCAGCTGCTTCTTCGAAACAGATAAGGAACTGGCCAAAACAGTCCCTCCCGCCTAGAAAGGAGCGCAGCTGCTTCCTCGAAACAGATAAGGAACTGGCCAAAACAGCCCCTCTCGCCCAGAAAGGAGCGCAGCTGCTTCTTCGAAACAGATAAGGAACTGGCCAAAACAGCCCCTCCCGCCCAGAAAGGAGCGCAGCTGCTTCTTCGAAACAGATAAGGAACTGGCCAAAACAGACCCTCCCGCCTAGAAAGGAGCGCAGCTGCTTCTTCGAAACAGATAAGGAACTGGCCAAAACAGCCCCTCCCGCCTAGAAAGGAGCGCGGCTGCTTCTTCGAAACAGATAGGGAACTGGCCAAAACAGCCCCTCCCGCCTAGTAAGGAGCGCAGCTGCTTCTTCGAAACAGATAAGGAACTGGCCAAAACAGCCCCTCCCGCCCAGAAAGGAGCGCAGCTGCTTCTTCGAAACAGATAAGGAACTGGCCAAAACAGCCCCTCCCGCCTAGAAAGGAGCGCAGCTGCTTCTTCGAAACAGATAAGGAACTGGCCAAAACAGCCCCTCCCGCCTAGAAAGGAGCGCAGCTGCTTCTTCGAAACAGATAAGGAACTGGCCAAAACAGCCCCTCCCGCCTAGAAAGGAGCGCAGCTGCTTCTTCGAAACAGATAAGGAACTGGCCAAAACAGCCCCTCCCGCCTAGAAAGGAGCGCAGCTGCTTCTTCGAAACAGATAAGGAACTGGCCAAAACAGCCCCTCCCGCCTAGAAAGGAGCGCGGCAGCTTCTTCGAAACAGATAAGGAACTGGCCAAAACAGCCCCTCCCGCACAGAAAGGAGCGCAGCTGCTTCTTCGAAACAGATAAGGAACTGGCCAAAACAGTTCTGTGAGCCCACTTTGCTGCACCTGAAAGAGTGGCAGCACATCACAGTAGCTCCTTTGAGTTCCTTCATTTTACTTTATTTGTAGTATTCTTCTCAATTTTTCTTGCTTTTTCTTTAATCACTTATCTTTTCCATTAACCACTAATTATGGTTCTTAGGCGCTTTTATGTGTTTTCGTTACTTCTCTTTTTCTTTTCAAGACGTTTTATTTTTGGCTTTGATCAGTTGAGCAGCCGGCCCTTTGTTTATTATCCTTTGTAACTGAGCTACTGGGTGGAACAATTTCCCTTGTGGATCAATAACGTTTGTCTAAGTCTAAACAAAGAGTTTACTAGCGGACATAAGATAAAAGCAAGGAGGTCAGGAGAAGACTAGCTGCTTTAGACATGACTATGGATTAAAAAAAGAACACCTAAAAATATCTCATTCTCACAACACACGCATACAAAAGTCCCTCCCAAACGTTAACAACCATGTTGCTACAATAACAAACCCGAGTATTTGAGGCATGCAAGCAACAAGAGGAGATGAACGCAGAGACAAGAAACGAGGAGGAGTCCTCTTCTCTACACAGAAAGATTCTGTAAATGTTTATTTACATCCCTTAATTGTTTACAAACGATGTCTGTTAGACGGCAGTAAAACGGCTGATCAAACAAAACGTCAGTCATGGTCATGGACCCGCTAGCCGCGCAAGCTAGCTCTCCAATCAGCTAAACAGACTCAATAACTCCACGGTGACGTTTTGGTGAATTTACTGAGGAATTTTGTTAGAATGTCATTGTAAGTTAATAATACTAACACAGACACTTGTAAATGTGTTAGCATATTAGCTAATGCTAACAACGCTAGCTTGATTACATTACAATAGCAGGTACAAATATGCATGAAAACACTCCTACAGACATCACACATGGGACGCTTTAGTAAGTAGGAATAGTTTTAGTTATATTGTAAAACTTACAAACGACGCTTGGGGTGATGAATGAAGAATCCATACGAGTAGAACCGTTATGGATGGCTTGAAGACAGAACACACTTATGAAATGAGTTATTTACACAGAAATATTTTTAAAATGTTTATTTACATACCTTAATTGATCACAATTAACATGGCAGTAAAACGGCTGATCAAACAAAACGTCAGTCATGGTCATGGACCCACTAGCTGCGCAAGCTAGCTCTCCAATCAGCTAAACAGACTCAATAACTCCACGCTGACGTTTTGGTGAATTTACTGAGGAATTTGTGAAAGTGAAACAATACAAAAAGAATGTAGGTTAACAATACTAACACAGACACTCGTAAACTTGTTAGCATATTAGCTAATCTAACGACGCTAGCTTCAATACATTACGATAGCACGTACAAATATGCATGAAAACACTCCTACAGACATCACACATGGGACACTTTAGTAAGTAAGAATAGTTTTAGTTATATTGTAAAACTTGGAGTGATGAATGAAGAATCCATGGGAGTAGAAAAGCGCTGCCGAACATGCTCCTCTGCTCATAAAACCAGCAACGTCACGACGTGACGACGCGCCGTCATGCCCGTTAAACAAAAGAAAGAAAAATATTGCTAATCGGTACTTTTCAAACAGAGTATAGTACCAGTTTTGATTCATTAGTACCGCGATACTATACTAGTACCGCGATACCGTACAACCCTAGTATGTATATATTTAATTGTGTTTGTTTACAGGACGAGTTTGACACCTGTGCTATGCACATACTTGTATTCTTCATGTTGTTGTGCTGCTAGAGGATCCTCACATCTGGTTACGTAACACAAGTTGCCACCTTTTGGGAAAACGCTAAGCGTCCAAATGAATATGGGAGAAGCTGAAATGAGGTTGAGCTAGCGCCATCTCTGCTGGTCTCGCATCTTTACGAGTGGGGCCAGCGGGGAGCACGGGTCCAGCTCCTGGGGTCCAGCTCCTGGAGTCCAGCTCCTGGAGTCCAGCTCCTGGGGTCCAGCTCCTGGAGTCCAGCTCCTGGAGTCCAGCTCCTGGAGTCCAGCTCCTGGAGTCCAGCTCCTGGAGTCCAGCTCCTGGAGTCCAGCTCCTGGAGTCCAGCTCCTGGAGTCCAGCTCCTGGAGTCCAGCTCCTGGAGTCCAACTCCTGGAGTCCAGCTCCTGGAGTCCAGCTCCTGGAGTCCAGCTCCTGGAGTCCAACTCCTGGAGTCCAGCTCCTGGAGTCCAGCTCCTGGAGTCCAGCTCCTGGAGTCCAACTCCTGGAGTCCAGCTCCTGGAGTCCAGCTCCTGGAGTCCAGCTCCTGGAGTCCATCTCCTGGAGTCCAGCTCCTGGAGTCCATCTCCTGGGGTACAGCTCCTGGAGTCCAGCTCCTGGAGCCCGCCATGACAAACACCAGGAGGCGGCGTTACATTTCAACTTGTTCAAATAAATCCTCCGGAGGAAAATATGTGAAAAACAGCCGGAGTTTGATGAAAGCCAGATGGGGGGGCCGACATTCCTCATCTCAGGTTCCTCACCGTGTCAAAGACTTGTACTCTGTTGGCCTCACGGTGTTAGACTAATCCCATTAGCGTGGCACGACCAGACCAGACCCCATGTGGTCCCTGGGGGGGACACCGGCCTGTCAATCACAGCAAAAGACTGTTTTCCAAGGGGCTCGGTGTACCATGGTTTAGTCCAGGGGTGTCTAAGGGGCTCAGTGTATTATGGTTTAGTCCAGGGGTGTCCAAGGGGCTCGGTGTACCATGGTTTAGTTCAGGCGTGTCCAATGGGCTCGGTGTATTATGGTTTAGTCCAGGGGTGTGCAAGGGGCTCGGTGTACCATGGTTTAGTCCAGGGGTGTCCAAGGGGCTCGGTGTACCATGGTTTAGTCCAGGCGTGTCCAAGGGGCTCGGTGTACAATGGTTTGGTTCAGGCGTGTCCAAGGGGCTCGGTGTACCATGGTTTAGTCCAGGCGTGTCCAAGGGGCTCGGTGTACCATGGTTTGGTTCAGGCGTGTCCAAGGGGCTCGGTGTACCATGGTTTAGTTCAGGCGTGTCCAATGGGCTCTGTGTATTATGGTTTAGTCCAGGGGTGTCCAAGGGGCTCGGTGTACCATGGTTTAGTCCAGGGGTGTCCAAGGGGCTCGGTGTACCATGGTTTAGTCCAGGCGTGTCCAAGGGGCTCGGTGTACAATGGTTTGGTTCAGGCGTGTCCAAGGGGCTCGGTGTACCATGGTTTAGTCCAGGCGTGTCCAAGGGGCTCGGTGTACCATGGTTTGGTTCAGGCGTGTCCAAGGGGCTCGGTGTACCATGGTTTAGTCCAGGCGTGTCCAAGGGGCTCGGTGTACCATGGTTTAGTCCAGGCGTGTCCAAGGGGCTCGGTGTACCATGGTTTAGTCCAGGGGTGTCCAAGGGGCTCTGTGTACCATGGTTTAGTCCAGGGGTGTCCAAGGGGCTCTGTGTACCATGGTTTAGTTCAGGGGTGTCCAAGGGGCTCGGTGTACCATGGTTTAGTCCAGGCGTGTCCAAGGGGCTCGGTGTACCCTGGTTTAGTCCAGGGGTGTCCAAGGGGCTCGGCGTACCATGGTTTGGTCCAGGGGTGTCCAAGGGGCTCGGTGTACCATGGTTTGGTCCAGGGGTGTCCAAGGGGCTCAGTGTGCCATGGTTTAGTCCAGGGGTGTCCAAGGGGCTCGGTGTACCATGGTTTAGTCCAGGCGTGTCCAAGGGGCTCGGTGTACCATGGTTTAGTCCAGGGGTGTCCAAGGGGCTCGTTGTACCATGGTTTAGTCCAGGGGTGTCCAAGGGGCTCGGTGTACCATGGTTTAGTCCAGGGGTGTCCAAGGGGCTCGGTGTACCATGGTTTAGTCCAGGCGTGTCCAAGGGGCTCGGTGTACCATGGTTTAGTCCAGGGGTGTCCAAGGGGCTCTGTGTACCATGGTTTAGTCCAGGGGTGTCCAAGGGGCTCGGTGTACCATGGTTTAGTCCAGGGGTGTCCAAGGGGCTCGGTGTACCATGGTTTAGTCCAGGCGTGTCCAAAGTGCGGCCCATAGCTAAGCTTTTCAACGGCCCGCTTCACAATCGTTAGCGTCTAATATAAGCATGCTAGCTTTTTAGCTAATTTAGCACAGTGTTTTTCTACCTTTTCTGGGCCACATTTTTTTAATTTGAAAAAATCCTAAAGGCACACCACCAGCAGAAAACTTTAAAAAATGAAACGCCCTGACTTATTTTGAGTTTTTTGCTGTTTTCCTGTGTGTAGTGTTTTAGTTCTTGTCTTGCACTCCTAGTTTCTTGTTGATTGTCATGTCATGTACGGATGTACTTTGCGGACGCCGTCCACTCCCCACACTGTAAGTCTTTGCTGTAGTCCAGCATTCTGTGTTTGTTTACTTTGCGACCAGTTCAGTTTTAGTTTTGCATAGCCATCCCTAAGCTTCAGTGCCTTTTCTTAGCTGCACTCTCCTTTTGTTTATTTTTATATAATGCTCATTCATTGTCAATGCGGAGAAAGTTCCGGGAATTTGGGGAAATAGAAAACATGTTTTGCGTTTGATATAGTAGTGTGGGTGGAGGGTTGAAATGTCGGAATCGGGTGTAATCTATAAAATGTTAAGATAAGAACTATAAAATGTTAAAAACATAAAAACTATAAAATATTAAAAACAAACTATAAAATGTTAAAAACATAAAAACTATAAGAGGTTAAAAACTATAAAATGTTAAAAACAAACTACAAAATGTTAAAAACATAAACTATAAAATGTTACAAAAATAAAAACTATCAAATGTTTAAAAAAAACTATAAAATGTTAAAAACATAAATCTGTAAAATGTTAACATGAAAACTATTAAATGTTAAAAACATGAAAACAATAAAATGTTAATAACATAAAAACTATCCAATGTCAAAAACATAAAAGTTATAAAATGTGAAAAACAAGAAAACAAAATGTTAATAACATAAAAACTACAAAATATTAAAAACAAACTATAAAATGTTAAAAACAAACTATAAAATGTTAAAAACATAAAAACTATAAAATATTAAAAACAAACTATAAAATGTTAAAAACATAAAAACTATAAGATGTTAAAAACTATAAAATGTTAAAAACAAACTACAAAATGTTAAAAACAAACTATAAAATGTTACAAAAATAAAAACTATCAAATGTTAAAAAAAAAACTATAAAATGTTAAAAACATAAATCTGTAAAATGTTAACATGAAAACTATTAAATGTTAAAAACATGAAAACAATAAAATGTTAATAACATAAAAACTATCCAATGTCAAAAACATAAAAGTTATAAAATGTCAAAAACAAGAAAACAAAATGTTAATAACATAAAAACCACAAAATATTAAAAACAAACTATAAAATGTTAAAAACAAACTATAAAATGTTAAAAACATAAAAACTATAAAATGTTAAAAAGAAACTATAAAATGTTAAAAACATAAAAACTATAAGATGTTAAAACTATAAAATGTTAAAAACAAACTACAAAATATTAAAAACATAAACTATAAAATGTTACAAAAATAAAAACTATCAAATGTTAAAAACAGACTATAAAATGTTAAAAACATAAAAACTGTAAAATGTTAACATGAAAACTATTAAATGTTAAAAACATGAAAACAATAAAATGTTAACATAAAAACTATCAAATGTCAAAAACATAAAAGTTATAAAATGTGAAAAACATGAAAACAAAATGTTAATAACATAAAAACTACAAAATATTAAAAACAAACTATAAAATGTTAAAAACAAACTATAAAATGTTAAAAACATAAAAACTATAAGATGTTAAAACTATAAAATGTTAAAAACAAACTACACACTATTAAAAACAAACTATAAAATGTTACAAAAATAAAAACTATCAAATGTTAAAAACAAACTATAAAATGTTAAAAACATAAAAACTGTAAAATGTTAACATGAAAACTATTAAATGTTAAAAACATGAAAACAATAAAATGTTAATAACATAAAAACTATCAAATGTCAAAAACATAAAAGTTATAAAATGTGAAAAACATGAAAACAAAATTTTAATAACATAAAAACTACAAAATATTAAAAACAAACTATAAAATGTTAAAAACAAATTATAAAATGTTAAAAACATAAAAACTATAAAATGCTAAAATATAAAATGTTAAAAACATAAAAAATAGAAAATGTTAAAAACAAACTATAAAATGGTAAACACATAAAAACTATAAAATGTTAAAAAAAATAAAAACTATCAAATGTTAAAAACATAAAAACTGTAAGATGTTAAAAACATGAAAACTATCAAATGTTAAAAACGTAAATTACAAAATGTTAAAAACATAAACTATAAAATGTTTAAAAAATATATATAAGCATGCTAGCTTTTTAGCTAATTTAATTAATTAATTTCATTTGAAAAAATCCTGAGGCACACCACCAGCAGAAAACATTAAACAATGAAACTCAGCAGCCGATATTGACAGTAAAAAGTCGTTCTGGCAATTGTTGGATATGAATTCAAACCATCACCAAGCATGCATCACTATAGCTCTTGTCTCAAAGTAGGTACTGTCACCACCTGTCACATCACACCCTGACTTATTTGGACTTTTTTGCTGTTGTCCTGTGTGTAGTGTTTTACTTCTTATCTTGCGCTCCTATTTTGTTGTTGATTGTCATGTCATGTACGGATGTACTTTGTGGACGCCGTCCGCTCCACACGCTGTAAGTCTTTGCTGTAGTCCAGCATTCTGTGTTTGTTTACTTTGCAGCCAGTTCAGTTTTAGTTTTGCATAGCCATCCCTAAGCTTCAATGCCTTTTCTTAGCGGCACTCGCCTTTTGTTTATTTTTGGTTTGAACATTAGACACCTTTTTACCTGCAAACCATCGTCGTCGTTCCCGACATCTACAAAGCAATTAGCTACCTGCTGCCACCTACTGATATGGAAAAGTATTACATGGTTACTCTGCCGAGCTCTAGACAGCACAACCTGTACAATAGCTAAATATTGTACAGGTTTTGAAGGTGAAAACTACAAAAATGTCCCCGACACCCTGTGATTTATCAGTCTGTGGTGCTCACCCTTGGTTCACGCAGACGAGTGATCCCGACGTGTTTTCTCAGGTGGACTACAAAGCCGACGAATGGCTGATGAAGAACATGGACCCCTTGAACGACAACGTGGCCACGCTGCTGCACCAGTCCACGGACAAGTTTGTGGCCGAACTCTGGAAAGACGGTGAGATGCCTGAGCGACGTCTGTTACCCTCGTTCAGAGGGGAAGGAAATGAAAGGAAGAATGTGAAAGACAATGAAAGAGGAAATGGATCACATTTAAAGGACAATGATAGAAAAATGTGGGGAAAAAAAGTGAGCAGAACAGCCAAAAATTCTACTTGAGTAGTTATTTTAGACTGATATGACTCAAGTATAAGTAAAAAGTTGCCATTCAAAAAACTACTTGAGTATTCAGTGAAAGAACTACTAAAGTAGTGAGTAACTTCTGATTTATTTAGTAACTACAATTTGCAATTCTGCTAGGAATTGCGTGTGGATGCCCGATGTGTGTCCAACTGAAATGCTTGAATATCCAGGGTGAGTGGAGTGTGTGGATGTTGGAATCCGGTGAGATATGGAGAGGTCTGTGTATTGCCCATTCATTATCAATAGGGGGGAATTCCTGGTAATTCCAGGCAAACCGAGAAACATGCTGGCTTGAATATCCAGGGTGAGTGGAGTGTGTGGATGTTGGAATCCGGTGAGAAATGTGAGATATGGAGAGGTCTGTGTATTGCCCATTCATTATCAATAGGGGGGAATTCCTGGTAATTCCAGGCAAACAGGGAATTTTTCAGAACCGAGAAACATGCTGGCTTGAATGTCCAGGGTGAGTGGAGTGTGTGGATGTTGGAACTGTTCAAATCGGTTGAGAAATGTGGGATATGGTGTAGATTGTATAATACCCGTTCATTGTCAATGGGGACAAAATTCCGGGAAAACCGGGAATTTTGGGAAATAGAAAACATGTTTTGCGTGCGATATGTGGGAAGAGTAGTGTCGGTGGATACTTAAAAGGTTAGAATTGGGTGTGAAAATGGTGCAACATTTCGAGAATTTAGGGCATTTTAAAAATATGAATAAGTCCATTTATTTGAATGGGAATTTCCTGGAAATTTGGGAATTTCTCGAAAACCGTGAATGTTTTTAAAATATTGATATTTGTCTTGGACTTTTTGGAATCAGTTGAAAAATGTTGACGTAGTAACAGTTTGAATTGAGAATGGGTATTTCGGAATTTCTGGAAAAGCGGGAATTTGTACAAAACAAGGAGCATTTGTTCTCCCAACTTTTGAAGGTGGAATGGTCAAAAACGGTTGAAAAGTGTGGACTCAAAAACTTTCCAGGAAGAGGTGAAAATAGGGCTTTGGAAAACTGGGATCTCTGGGAATTCCTGGAATTTGTTTTAAACTTTGAATGGTAGTTTGATTGTCCAGGGTGAGTGGAGTGTGTGGATTCAAATCGGATGAGAAATGTAGGCTATAAGTATAATGCCCATTCATTGTCAATGGGGAGAAAATTCCTGGAAAACCAGGAATTTTGGGAAATAGAAAACATGTTTTGTGTTCGATATATTGCGTAGAAAAATGGATGGATGGATATTGGAAGAGTAGTGTGGGTGGATGGTTGAAAGGTCGGAATCTGGTGTAATCTATAAAATGTTAACCTAAAAACATAAACTATGAAATGTTAAAAACAAACTATAAAATGTTAACATAAAAACTATAGCATGTTAAAAACATAAAAACTATAAAATGTTAATAACATAAAAACTATAAAATGTTAAAAACTATAAAATGTTAAAATCATCAAAACTATAAAATGTTAAAAACAATCTATGAAATGTTAAAAAAAATAAAAACTATAAAATTTTAATAAACTATAAAATGTTAAAAACAATCTATAAATTGTTAAAAACATAATCTATAAAATGTTGAAAACATAAAAACTATAAAATGTTAAAAACATAATTATAAAATGTTAAAAACATAAAAACTATAAAATGTTAATAACAAATTATAAAATGTCAAAAACAATCTATAAAATGTTAAAAACAAACCATAAAATGTCAACACAAAAACTATAAAATGTTAAAAACATAAAAAATATAAGATGCTAAACTATAAAATGTTACAATCATCAAAACTATAAAATGTTAAAATCATCAAAAATATAAAATGTTAAAAACATTATAAACATAAAAAATATAAAATCAATAAAATGTTAAACACAATCTATAAAATGTTGAAAACTATAAAATGTTAATAACAAACTATACAATGTTAAAAATATAATCTATGAAATGTTAAAAACATAAAAACTATAAAATGTTAATAACAAACTATACAATGTTAAAAACATAATCTATAAAATGTTAAAAACATAAAAACTATAAAATGTTAATGACAAACTATGAAATGTTAAAAACATAATCTATAAAATGTTAAAAACAAACTATAAAATGTTAACATAAAAACTATAAAATGTTAAAAACAATCTTTAAAATGTTAAAAACATAAATCCTATAAAATGTTAAAAACTATAATACGTTAAAATCATCAAAACTATAAAATGTTAAAATCAGCAAAACTTTAAAATGTTAAAAACAGCAAAACTATAAAATGTTAAAATCATCAAAACTATAAAATGTTAAAATCATCAAAACTATAAAATGGTAAAATCATCAAAACTATAAAATGGTAAAATCATTAAAACTATAAAATGTTAAAAACATAAAAATTATAAAATGTTAAAATCATTAAAACTATAAAATGTTAAAAACAAACTATTAAATGTTAAAATCATCAAAACTATAACATTTTAAAATCATCAAAACTATAAAATTTTAAAATCATCAAAACTATAAAATGGTAAAATCATTACAACTATAAAATATTAAAAACATAAAAATTATAAAATGTTAAAATCATTAAAACTATAAAATGTTAAAAACAAACTATAAAATGTTAAAATCATCAAAACTATAAAATGTTAAAATCATCAAAACTATAAAATGGTAAAATCATTAAAACTATAAAATGTTAAAAACTATAAAATGTTAAAATCATTAAAACTATAAAATGTTAAAAACAAACTATAAAATGTTAAAAACATAAAAAATATAAAATGTTAAAAACAAACTATAAAATGTTAAAATCATCAAAACTATAAAATGGTAAAATCATTAAAACTATAAAATGTTAAAAACATAAAAATTATAAAATGTTAAAAACAAACTATAAAATGTTAAAATCATCAAAACTATAAAATGTTAAAATCATCAAAACTATAAAATGGTAAAATCATTAAAACTATAAAATGTTAAAAACATAAAAACTATAAAATGTTAAAATCATTAAAACTATAAAATGTTAAAAAAAAACTATAAAATGTTAAAAACATAAAAAATATAAAATGTTAAAAACATAATCTATAAAATGTTAAAAACCAACTATAAAATGTTAAAAACATAAAAACCATAAAACGTTAAAAACATAATCTATAGAATGTTAAAAACATAAAATTAACTTAAAAACTGTAACGGCACCAACAAAAAATGTTCCAGCACATTTTCAGAGAAAAGCGTGTTAGCTGGCGTGTTAGCAAGTGTGTTATCTGGTGTCATGACAGCTGATGGAGTTTTCATCACCATGGCAACAGCAGATCTGCTCATGTGAATGAAACAATATCATGTACATAAAAATGTAAGTTGTAACACTTGTGCTCATTAGTGGACAGAATCGTGGGCCTGGACCAAGTGGCCGGCATGACCGAGACGGCGTTTGGCGCGGCCTACAAGACCAAGAAGGGTATGTTCCGCACCGTGGGCCAGCTGTACAAGGAGCAGCTGTCCAAACTCATGGCCACGCTCAGGAACACCAACCCCAACTTTGTGCGCTGCATCATCCCCAACCACGACAAGCGGGTAAGTGGAACAACTGCCACTTGCTAGTTTTGCCGTGGCGGGGAAGCGCCCTGCATCGTGCTGACAACTCAGTGGAGCCTGTTTTGATACATACACTAAAAAATGCTGGGTTATTTTGGCAACCCAATTTATGGGTCGCTAGTGTTAAGTTCAATTTTGGAGTTATTTTTATGAAGAGCAACCCAATTTTTGTGTTATAAGGGAAGCATTTTAACTCAATTTCTGGGTTTTCAAAATTATGACCCATTTTTGGGTTGTTTTTCAATGAATAACCCCTTTTTTGGGTAAGAGGCTTTTTTTTTAATCAAAAAGTAACCATTTTCTTGAACCGATTCTCTAATATGTGAACATTCTTAACCTCACTCGTCGAAAACTTGATTTCCTTATAAAGGCAGATCATTTACATTTAAGCTATTTTAACAGACTGTAGATTGAGGAACTCATTAAAAAGTAGACGATACGGCTGAAAACTTTTAAAATACTATTGATATTATTTAATGACCGAAGGAAAATAAGGACCAGGAGAAAAATATATTAAATGTAAATATTTTCACTTAAAAAGCAGACATGGAAAATAATGTCAACAAAATAGTAAAATCACATTGAACACTTAACAATAAGATCTTAAAATGAAGGAATATGTAAGAAATGCTTCATAAAATAGTGCAAAGTGTGAAAATGTAAACATAGAGAAACCTGAGAAGAAGTATTTTCTGCCAGGAAATAACGGCTGTGTAACATGAATTTGCCCTGTTGTTCTTCGTTAACTATGTAAAGGAATTTTTTTTAATGCAGTAATTGTTTAAATATTA
>NC_084755.1:40956298-41013798 GCF_033978785.1 Entelurus aequoreus | reverse complement strand
GAAGTTGTCAGGTTGTGTAAATGGTAAATAAAAAGAGAATACAACAAATCCTTTTCAACTTATATTCAATTGAATAGACTGCAAAGACAAGATATTTCATGTTCACACTGACAAACTTATGAACATAGAATTTAATGGCAGCAACAAATTGCAAAAAAGGCATGTTTACCAGTGTGTTACATGGCCTTTCCTTTGAACAACACTCAGTAAAGGTTTGGGAAGTGAGGAGACACATTTTTGAAGTGGAATTCTTTCCCATTCTTGCTTGATGTACAGCTTAAGTTGTTCAACAGTCTCCCTTCTCATATTTTAGCTGCCACACATTTTCAATGTCTGGACTACAGGCAGGCCAGTCTAGTACCCGCACTCTTTTACTATGAAGCCACGCTGTTGTAACACCTGGCTTGGCATTGTCTTGCTGAAATAAGCAGGGGCGTCCACGATAACAACATATGTTGCTCCAAAAGCTGTATGTACCTTTCAGCATTAATGGTGCCTTCACAGATGTGTAAGTTACCCATGTCTTGGGCACTAATACACCCCCATACCATCACACATGCTGACTTTTACACTTTCCCCCTAGAACAGTCCGGATGGTTCTTTTCCTCTTTGGTCCGGAGGACAGAACGTCCACAGTTTCCAAAAACAATTTGAAATGTGGACTCGTCAGACCACAGAACACTTTTCCACTTTGCATCAGTCCATCTTAGATGAGCTCGGGCCCAGCGAAGCGTTTCTGGGTGTTGTTGATAAATGGCTTTGGCTTTGCATAGTAGAGTTTTAACTTGCACTTACAGATGTAGCGACCAACTGTAGTTACTGACAGTGGTTTTCTGAAGTCTTCCTGAGCCCATGTGGTGATATCCTTTACACACTGATGTGGCTTTTTGATGCAGTACCGCCTGAGGGATGGAAAGTCGATAATATCATGGCTTACGTGCCGTGATTTCTCCAGATTGTCTGAACCTTTTGATGATATTACGGAGTGTAGATGGTGAAATCCCTAAATTCCTTGTTGAGAAATGTTGTTCTTCAACAATTAGCTCAGGCATTTGTTGACAAAGTGGTGACCCTCGCCCCGTCCTTGTTTGTGAACGACTGAGCATTTCATGGAAGCTCCAATCATGGCACACACCTGTTCCCAATTAGCCCGTTCACCTGTGGGATGTTCCAAATAAGTCTTTGACGAGCATTCCTCAACTTCTCTCACTCTTTTTTGCCACTTGTGCCAGCTTTTTTTGAAACACGTCGCAGGCATCAAATTCCAAATGAGCTAATATTTGCCAAAAAATACCAAAGTTTCTCAGTGTGAACATGAAATATCTTGTCTTTGCAGTCTATTCAATTGAATATAAGTTGATTTGTTGTATTCTCTTTTTGGTTACCATTTACACAACCTGACAACTTCACTATTTTTGTTAAGTTATGTTTTGTTTATTAATAAAACCACATGAATGCAATACATAAGTTATATTGTATGGTTTTTTTTTTACATTGGTTATTCATTTTACACATCATTTGGTAAAAAATCTGAGGAGCCACTTGGGAGACAAAAGAGCCGTACTTTGCGGCGCCGTACAGTATGGGCCTGCGGAGCCGTCCATACACAGTATGGGCCTGCGGCGCCGCACAGTATGTGCAGAAGAAGATGGAACTTTGAAAGCACGGAGGATGAATTAACGTCTTCTCGTGCGTAGGTACGAGATCCTGACTCCTAACGCCATCCCCAAGGGCTTCATGGACGGCAAGCAGGCCTGCGAGAGAATGGTGAGACACCGCAGACTTCTTACCTTCTTACCTGCTTCCTTGCTTCTTACCTTCTTCCTCGCTTGTTCTCGTATGAAACGATTCCACCTCCGGCAGATCCAAGCCCTGGAGCTCGACAACAACCTGTTCCGTATCGGCCAGAGTAAGATCTTCTTCAGGGCGGGAGTCCTGGCCCACTTGGAGGAGGAGCGAGACCTGAAGATCACCGACATCATCATTTACTTCCAGTCCGTTTGTCGCGGCTATTTGGCACGCAAGTAAGAACTATTTGGGGCGAGTTCCCTTATTGTGACCACTTTTTTCCATTTTAATGGGTATTGTTGGTATTATTATGATAAATACATGTAACTAAATATAAAAATGTATTGAATTTATCAAGCTATGGACTAAGTAGAATACTTCCAGTATTAACACTTTGTAGGGCACAACATAAAGCATAAAAACAGACCACACTACTGCCACGTCTTGGTCTTGCAAGTGTCAATGCAACTTAAAGTCATACTCTCAAATGACGATATGATAATAAAACCATATATATAAAAACTAATAAACTCATTTGATTTTTAAATGTTGCAATAAAAAAATTAGCTTTTATTACCCAAAACAATGAATACTTATCAACACTCAAAGGGGCAACCACCCCTAATCATAAGGTACATTTTTCATTCATGTTTTTCATTGTTCTCTGTTTCGGTTAATATAAACACGTGTCAAATAATTATAGTTGCATATTCCTTACCCATACAAAGTCTCCAAGGCAGGCAGAAGTGTATTAGAAAAGTATCCAGTCACAAACGTGTCCGCACTTGCTGCGTCATGAGCTTAATTTAATGATCAAATTAATAAAATAAAAAATGTGTCAAATAATTATAGTTGCATATTACTTAAACATTCAAAGTCTCCAAGGCAGAAGTGTATTAGAAAGTATCCAGTAACAAACGTGTCCGCACTTGCTGCGTCATGATCTTAATTTAATGATCAAATTAATAAAATAAAAAATGTGTCAAATAATTATAGTTGCATATTACTTAAACATTAAAAGTCTCCAAGGCAGAAGCTTATTAGAAAGTATCCAGTAACAAACGTGTCCGCACTTGCTGCGTCATGAGCTTAATTTAATGATCAAATAAAATAAAATAAAAAATGTGTCAAATAATTATAGTTGCATATTACTTAAACATTAAAAGTCTCCAAGGCAGAAGCTTATTGGAAAGTATCCAGTAACAAACGTGTCCGCACTTGCCGCGTCATGAGCTTAATTTAATGATCAAATTAATAAAATAAAAAATGTGTCAAATAATTATAGTTGCTTATTACTTAAACATTAAAAGTCTCCAAGGCAGAAGTGTATTAGAAAAGTATCCAGTAACAAACGTGTCCGCACTTGCTGCGCCATGAGCTTAATTTAATGATCAAATTAATAAAATAAAAAATGTGTCAAATAATTATAGTTGCATATTACTTAAACATTAAAAGTCTCCAAGGCAGAAGTGTATTAGAAAGTATCCAGTAACAAACGTGTCCGCACTTGCTGCGTCATGAGCTTAATTTAATGATCAAATTAATAAAATAAAAAATGTGTCAAATAATTATAGTTGCATATTACTTAAACATTAAAAGTCTCCAAGGCAGAAGCTTATTAGAAAGTATCCAGTAACAAACGTGTCCGCACTTGCTGCATCATGAGCTTAATTTAATGATCAAATAAAATAAAATAAAAAATGTGTCAAATAATTATAGTTGCATATTACTTAAACATTCAAAGTCTCCAAGGCAGAAGCGTATTAGAAAGTATCCAGTAACAAACGTGTCCGCACTTGCTGCGTGATGAGCTTAACTTAATACTAAAATTAATAAAAATGATGTGTCAAATAATTGTAGTTGCATATTACTTACACGTACAAAGTCTCCAAGGCAGAAGCGTATTAGAAAGTATCCAGTAACAAACGTGTCCGCACTCACTGCGTGATGAGCTTAATTTAATGATCAAATTAATAAAATAAAAAATGTGTCAAATAATTATAGTTGCATATTACTTAAACATTAAAAGTCTCCAAGGCAGAAGCGTATTAGAAAAGTATCCAGTAACAAACGTGTCCGCACTTGCTGCGTCATGAGCTTAATTTAATGATCAAATTAATAAAATAAAAAATGTGTCAAATAATTATAGTTGCATATTACTTAAACATTAAAAGTCTCCAAGGCAGAAGCTTATTAGAAAGTATCCAGTAACAAACGTGTCCGCACTTGCTGCGTCATGAGCTTAATTTAATGATCAAATTAATAAAATAAAAAATGTGTCAAATAATTATAGTTGCATATTACTTAAACATTAAAAGTCTCCAAGGCAGAAGCGTATTAGAAAAGTATCCAGTAACAAACGTGTCCGCACTTGCTGCGTCATGAGCTTAATTTAATGATCAAATTAATAAAATAAAAAAGTGTCAAATAATTATAGTTGCATATTACTTAAACATTCAAAGTCTCCAAGGCAGAAGCGTATTAGAAAGTATCCAGTAACAAGCGTGTCCGCACTTGCTGCGTCATGAGCTTAATTTAATGATCAAATTAATAAAATAAAAAATGTGTCAAATAATTATAGTTGCATATTACTTAAACATTCAAAGTCTCCAAGGCAGAAGCGTATTAGAAAGTATCCAGTAACAAACGTGTCCGCACTTGCTGCGTCATGAGCTTAATTTAATGATCAAATTAATAAAATAAAAAATGTGTCAAATAATTATAGTTGCATATTACTTAAACATTAAAAGTCTCCAAGGCAGAAGCGTATTAGAAAAGTATCCAGTAACAAACGTGTCCGCACTTGCTGCGTCATGAGCTTAATTTAATGATCAAATTAATAAAATAAAAAAATGTGTCAAATAATTATAGTTGCATATTACTTAAACATTCAAAGTCTCCAAGGCAGAAGCGTATTAGAAAGTATCCAGTAACAAGCGTGTCCGCACTTGCTGCGTCATGAGCTTAATTTAATGATCAAATTAATAAAATAAAAAATGTGTCAAATAATTATAGTTGCATATTATTTAAACATTCAAAGTCTCCAAGGCAGAAGCGTATTAGAAAGTATCCAGTAACAAACGTGTCCGCACTTGCTGCGTCATGATCTTAATTTAATGATCAAATTAATAAAATAAAAAATGTGTCAAATAATTATAGTTGCATATTACTTAAACATTAAAAGTCTCCAAGGCAGAAGCGTATTAGAAAAGTATCCAGTAACAAACGTGTCCGCACTTGCTGCGTCATGAGCTTAATTTAATGATCAAATTAATAAAATAAAAAATGTGTCAAATAATTATAGTTGCATATTACTTAAACATTAAAAGTCTCCAAGGCAGAAGCTGATTAGAAAGTATCCAGTAACAAACGTGTCCGCACTCACTGCGTGATGAGCTTAACTTAATACTAAAATTAATAAAAAATGATGTGTCAAATAATTATAGTTGCATATTACTTACACGTACAAAGTCTCCAAGGCAGGAAGAAGTGTATTAGAAAGTATCCAGTAACAAACGTGTCCGCACTTACTGTGTCATGAGCTTAACTTAATGATAAAATAAAAAATAAAAATGTGTCAAATAATTATAGTTGATTATTACTTAAACATTCAAAGTCTCCAAGGCAGAAGCTTATTAGAAAGTATCCAGTAACAAACGTGTCCGCACTTGCTGCGCCATGAGCTTAATTTAATGATCAAATTAATAAAATAAAAAATGTGTCAAATAATTATAGTTGCTTATTACTTAAACATTCAAAGTCTCTAAGGCAGAAGCTTATTAGAAAGTATCCAGTAACAAACGTGTCCGCACTCACTGCGTGATGAGCTTAACTTAATACTAAAATTAATAAAAAATGATGTGTCAAATAATTATAGTTGCATATTACTTAAACATTCAAAGTCTCCAAGGAAGAAGTGTATTAGAAAGTATCCAGTAACAAACGTGTCCGCACTTACTGTGTCATGAGCTTAACTTAATGATAAAATAAAAAATAAAAATTTGTCAAATAATTGTAGTTGATTATTACTTACACAAAGAAAGTCACCAAGGCAGGCAGAAGCGTATTAGAAAGTATCCAGTAACAAACGTGTCCGCACTCACTGCGTGATGAGCTTAACTTAATGCTAAAATTAATAAAAAATGATGTGTCAAATAATTATAGTTGCATATTACTTACACGTACAAAGTCTCCAAGGCAGGAAGAAGTGTATTAGAAAAGTATCCAGTAACAAACGTGTCCGCACTTACTGTGTCATGAGCTTAACTTAATGATAAAATAAAAATGTGTCAAATAATTATAGTTGATTATTACTTACACAAAGAAAGTCACCAAGGCAGGCAGAAGCGTATTAGAAAGTATCCAGTAACAAACGTGTCCGCACTTACTAAGTCCTGAGATTAACTTAATGATAAAATAAATAACTAAATACAAATTACCACTCCAATTCAATTTAAAGACAGCATAAGTCTATCGTAAGTAAGAACGGGTATTGAGTTCGGTACTTTTTTGGCACCGACCGAATCCCACCGATTTACGTAAAATCCAACGGTTCCTTGTTTCGGTACCTGAGTTGCGCATGAGGTAGTAAGTGAAGAAAGACTCCTAATTAGTCTGCTGACGTATGCAGTAACATATTGTGTCATTTATACACCTATTATTTTGTACACATTATGAGGGACAAACTGTAAAAAATGGATTATTAATCTACTTGTTCATTTACTGTTAATATCTGCTTATTTTCTGTTTGAACATGTTCTATCTACACTTCTGTTCAAATGTAATAATCACTTATTCTTCTCTTCTTTGATACTTGACATTAGTTTAGGATGATACCACACATTTAGGTATCGGTCCGATACCAAGTAGTTACAGGATCATACATTGGTCATATTCAAAGTCCTCATGTGTCCAGGGACATATTTACTGAGTTTATGAGTAAAAAAGATTTTGTGACGATAAAAAGTATCGATGTAATCATAGTAGTATCGACTAGATACGCTCTTGTACTTGGTATCATTACAGTGGATGTCAGGTGTAGATCCACCCATGGCATTTGTTTACATTGTGACGGCGGTGAGCTATTGTATCCTCCTACGGTGTGTAGTGAAGCATGTTTAGCTATTCCTCGTCCTCCAGTGATAATGATACTTGTAAGATACTTCCTTTATTTGTCGCCATGGAGGCCAGGATTGGTGATTTAGAAGTAACTACTGTACTTTTCAAACAGAGTATAGTAGCGTTTTTGATTCTTTAGTACCGCGATACTATACTAGTACTGGTATACTGTACAATCCTAGTTGCAAAAAAAAAAGAGCTTTTATTATCAAAAACTATGAATATTTATCAACACTCAATAGGACAACCACCCCTAATCATAAGGTACATTTTTCATACATGTTTTTCATTGTTCTCTGTTTAAGTCATTTTACTTTTCTAACATTCCAAACTACAAAATAATAAAAGTAAGTATGAGGATTCGTGCTGATACTGTTTCGAATGAATTTCGATATCGGCCAATACTCAAGGATCCAACATCAGTATTGTACCAGAAGTGAAAAGCTTTTAAGGGGGACGACTCTAATTTGAACAACAAAGTGCTAACTTTCAAACTTTACACTTTTTTCTCTAATTCCGCAGCCATACACCCAACTGGGTATTTGAAACATGCTAACTGTGTGCATCTTTACGTTAGCATGTTAGCATGCTAACATTAAAGTGCTAGCTTTTTGAGCTATTTTTGCAACCGTTTACCTTTGAGTCGTATAACTTGGTATGTGACACTTGTTAACTGCTAGCATGCTAATGTTAGCTAAAAGTGCAAACTTTTTTAGCTATTAGTACTCTTTTTATTTATTTATTCATTTATTTTTTCTCTAATTACCCAGCCAGACTGTGGATCATATAACTTGGTATGTGACACAAGCTAACTGTTATCATGCTCTCGTTAGCCCGCTAGCATGCTAACATTAACTTATTGAGCTACTTTTGCTACCGTTTAGCCCAGAGTCACATAACTTGCTATGTGACACTTGTTAACCGTTCGCATGCAAACGACAGCATGCTAGCAAGCTAACTTAGGCTTGCTAACTTTTTCATCCATTTTTACACCTTTTTTTTTTTCTATTTCCGCGGCCGTACACCTTACAGTCATACAACTGGGTATTTGAAACATGCTAACTGTGTGCATCTTTACGTTAGCATGTTAGCATGCTAACGTTAAAGTGCTAGCTTTTTGAGCTATTTTTGCAATAAAAAAATTGAGTCGTATAACTTGGTATGTGACACTTGTTAACTGCTAGCATGCTAATGTTAGCTAAAAGTGCTACCTTTTTTAGCTATTAGTATTCTTTTTATTTATTTATTTTTTCTGTAATTACCCAGCCAGACTGTGGATCATATAACTTGGTATGTGACACAAGCTAACTATTATCATGCTCTCGTTAGCCCGCTAGCATGCTAACATTAACTTATTGAGCTACTTTTGCTACCGTTTAGCCCAGAGTCATACAACTTGCTATGTGACACTTGTTAACCGTTCGCATGCAAACGACAGCAAGCTAACTTAGGCTTGCTAACTTTTTCATCTATTTTTACACTTTTTTTTTTTCTATTTCCGCGGCCGTACACCTTACAGTCATACAACTGGGTATTTGAAACATGCTAACTGTGTGCATCTTTACGTTAGCATGTTAGCATGCTAACGTTAAAGTGCTAGCTTTTTGAGCTATTTTTGCAATAAAAAAATTGAGTCGTATAACTTGGTATGTGACACTTGTTAACTGCTAGCATGCTAATGTTAGCTAAAAGTGCAAACTTTTTTTTAGCTATTAGTACTCTTTTTATTTATTTATTTTTTCTCTAATTAGCCAGCCAGACTGTGGATCATATAACTTGGTATGTGACACAAGCTAACTATTATCATGCTCACGTTAGCCCGGTAGCATGCTAACATTAACTTATTGAGCTACTTTTGCTACCGTTTAGCCCAGAGTCATATAACTTGCTATGTGACACTTGTTAACCGTTCGCATGCAAACGACAGCATGCTAGCAAGCTAGCTTAGGCTTGCTAACTTTTTCATTTATTTTTACACTTTTTTCTCTAATTCTGCGGCCGTACACCTTACAGTCGTACAACTGGGTATTTGAAACATGCTAACTGTGTGCATCTTTACGTTAGCATGTTAGCATGCTAACATTAAAGCGCTAGCTTTTTGAGCTATTTTTGCAACCGTTTACCTTAGAGTCGTATAACTTGGTATGTGACACTTGTTAACGGCTAGCATGCTAATGTTAGCATGCCAACTTTTTTAGCTAATTTTACTCTTTTTTTTTTTTTTCTATTTCCCGCAGCCATGCACCTTTGAGTCGTATAACTCTGTATATGATACACGCTGCCTGTTATCATGCTATCGTTAGCACACATGCTAAGTGTTAGCATTTGTATGTTAACATGCTACAGTTTTAGGCCAGCTCTGTGGCTTGTTTTGTACAGTTCCACCTAAAACTGACAGATTCAGACACTCGGCACCATCTCAAAAGTACGGCGGCTTCCGACGACCCCTGGCGAGCGGTCTGGGGCACAGATAGCAGGTCCATCAAAATGTCCGCAGGAGTTTTGTCGTTTAGAGATATTGCCCAAGTTGCTCGATACATCCAATGTGATGAGATAAATAACTGATTGTCTGACTGGTTCTCGCTGGTGTTTCCTCAGAGCCTTCGCCAAGAAGCAGCAGCAGCTGAGCGCTCTGAAGGTTCTCCAAAGAAACTGTGCCGCCTACCTGAAGCTGCGCCACTGGCAGTGGTGGAGAGTCTTCACCAAGGTGTGTGCCGGCATGCTCCTCGCACCATTCTTCCATATGACCGTGTGCTCTCCGAACCCAGGTGAAGCCCCTGCTGCAGGTGACCAGGCAGGAGGAGGAGATGCAGGCCAAAGACGAGGAGCTGGTCAAGGTGAAGGAGAAGCAGACCAAGGTGGAGGGCCAGCTGCAGGAGATGGAGAGGAAACACCAGCAGGTGGGAGCTCGCTAGAACGTTGTCTCGCCATCTCCAAGCTTATCTCCTGCTGCTCGGCAACAGCTGGCGGAGGAGAAGAGCGTCCTGGCCGAGCAGCTGCAGGCCGAGACCGAGCTGTTCGCCGAGGCCGAGGAGATGAGAGCGCGCCTGAGCACCAAGAAGCAGGAGCTGGAGGAGATCCTTCACGACCTGGAGTCCAGGCTGGAGGAGGAGGAGGAGCGCGCCCAGGGCATGGTGGCCGAGAAGAAGAAGATGCAGTCTCACATCCAGGTGAGTCCTTGGAAGAGGTTCTTAGTCTCAATGCGACTGTCCTGGATCAATAAAGATTCTAGAACATTGGCTCTCCAAGTACCACAATAACATTCAAATACAGTAGCGTAGTAGACCTAAGTATTCATTAAGTACCACCATAATGACATCATTAAATACAGTAGTGTAGTAGACCTAAGTATTCATTAAGTACCACCATAATGACATCATTAAATACAGTAGCGTAGTAGACCTAAGTATTCATTAAGTACCACCATAATGACATCATTAAATACAGTAGTGTAGTAGACCTAAGTATTCATTAAGTACCACCATAATGACATCATTAAATACAGTAGTGTAGTAGACCTAAGTATTCATTAAGTACCACCATAATGACAACATTAAATACAGTAGTGTAGTAGACCTAAGTATTCATCAAGTACCACCATAATGACATCATTAAATACAGTAGTGTAGTAGACCTAAGTATTCATTAAGTACCACCATAATGACAACATTAAATACAGTAGTGTAGTAGACCTAAGTATTCATTAAGTACCACCATAATGACATCATTAAATACAGTAGTGTAGTAGACCTAAGTATTCATTAAGTACCACCATAATGACATCATTAAATACAGTAGCGTAGTAGACCTAAGTATTCATTAAGTACCACCATAATGACATCATTAAATACAGTAGTGTAGTAGACCTAAGTATTCATTAAGTACCACCATAATGACATCATTAAATACAGTAGTGTAGTAGACCTAAGTATTCATTAAGTACCACCATAATGACAACATTAAATACAGTAGTGTAGTAGACCTAAGTATTCATTAAGTACCACCATAATGACATCATTAAATACAGTAGTGTAGTAGACCTAAGTATTCATTAAGTACCACCATAATGACAACATTAAATACAGTAGTGTAGTAGACCTAAGTATTCATTAAGTACCACCATAATGACAACATTAAATACAGTAGTGTAGTAGACCTAAGTATTCATCAAGTACCACCATAATGACATCATTAAATACAGTAGTGTAGTAGACCTAAGTATTCATCAAGTACCACCATAATGACAACATTAAATACAGTAGTGTAGTAGACCTAAGTATTCATTAAGTACCACCATAATGACAACATTAAATACAGTAGTGTAGTAGACCTAAGTATTCATTAAGTACCACCATAATGACAACATTAAAATACAGTAGCGTAGTAGACCTAAGTATTCATTAAGTACCACCATAATGACCAACCATAAAGTACAGTAGCAGAGTAGGCCAAAGCATGCATTAAAAACTAGGCAGAGTGTATTTCATATCACACACAATGATACTCCATGTACACTAGATTCAGTGTACATTACTTTATGATGTTACAGCCTAAATCCAAAATGGAGTACATTCATTTTTGTCCTCAAAATTCTACAGACAATACCCCCATAATGACAGTGTGACAATGTATTATTTTCTTCATTTAGCACATTTTTAAAGACTAAAATACAAAGTACAGAGACATCCTTCCCATCCAACCTGATGGAGCTTGAGAGGCGCTGCAAAGAAGAAGGAGAGAAAGTGCCCAAAGATATTCAAAAAGACTTGAGGCTGGAATTGCTGCCAAAGGTGCATCAACAAAGTATTGAGCAAAGACTGTCATTACTTATCTACATGTTATTTTGTTAGTACTTTATTTCTGATACAGTTGCAAAAAAACATTTCCAACTTTTTCACATTCCCATTATGGGGTATTGTGTGTAGAATTTTGAGGACAAAAATGAATGTACTCCATTCTGGAATAAAGCAGTAACATAACAAAAGGTGGGGGGGAAAAAGCTTTTCCTACAAATACTTTCCGGATGCACTTTATTGACTTGTAATTCCCACTAGATGTAGTCCACGTAGCACAGTTTGACAAGCATGTTGGACAACATCGCTCTTCCAGGTTTTCACGTGTCTTTGAAAAATATTCAGTCATTACATGCATTTTGATCCAATCAAGGCCTTTAAATATCATGTTCAGAGGCATTACAAATGGCTGCAAATACACTAAACTGTTAACTAAAGTAAAGGTCAATTATGGGCCTGTAGACCACAAATTATGGACACACACAAATGATGGGCCTGTGGGCCACAAATCACAAATTACGGGCCGGCAGTCCACAGATCCCAAATTATGGGCCTGCAGGGTACAAATCACAAAATATGGGCCTTCGGATACAAGTCACAAATGATGGGCCTGCGGATTTTTAAATCACAAGTGATGGGCCTGCGGTTCACAAATCATGGGCCTGTGGGCCATAAATCATGGGCCTGAGGGCCACAAATCATGGGCCTGCAGGCCAAAAATCACAAATGATGGGCCTGTGGGCCACAAATCACAAATTATGGGCCTGTGGGGTGCAAGTCAGAAAATATGGGCCTTCGGGTTCAAGTCACAAATGATGGGCCTGCGGATTTTTTAAATCACAAGTGATGGGCCTGCGGTCACAAATCATGGGCCTGCGGATCACAAATCATGGGCCTGTGGATCACAAATCATGGGCCTGAGGGCCACAAATCATGGGCCTGCAGGCCAAAAATCACAAATCATGGGCCTGTGGGCCACAAATTATGGGCCTGTGAGGTGCAAGTCAGAAAATATGGGCCTTCGGATTCAAGTCACAAATGATGGGCCTGCGGATCACAAATCATGGGTCTGCGGACCCACAAATCACAAATTATGGGCCTGTGGGCCACAAATCACAAATTATGGGCCTGTGAGGTGCAAGTCAGAAAATATGGGCCTTCGGATTCAAGTCACAAATGATGGGCCTGCGGATCACAAATCATGGGTCTGCGGACCCACAAATCACAAATTATGGGCCTGTGGCCCACAAATCATGGGCCGGCAGTCCACAGATCCCAAATTATGGGCCTGCTGGTGTACAAATCACAAAATATGGGCCTTCAGATACAAGTCACAAATGATGGTCCTGCAAATTTTAAATCACAAGTGATGGGCCTGCGGTGCACAAATGATGGGACTTCGGACACAAATCACAAATCATGGGCCTGCGGGTCACAAATCATGGGCCTGTGGACCACAAATTATGGGCCCCTACAAAGTATGGGCTTATGTACCACAAATCATAAATTATGGACCGGCAGTCTACAGATCACAAATTATGGGCCTTCGGATACAAGTCACAAATGATGGGCCTGCGGGTTTTTAAATCACAAGTGATGGGCCTGCGTTTCACAAATGATGGGCCTTCGGATACAATTCACAAATCATGGGCATGCGGATCACAAATCATGGGCCCATACAAAGTATGGGCTTATGTACCACAAATCGCAAATTATGGGCCGGCAGTCTACAGATCACAAATGATGGGCCTTCGGATACAAGTCACAAACTATGGGCCTGGGGGTCACAAATCATGGGCCTGCAGAGCCACAAACTATGGGCCTGCGGGACACAAATCATGGGCCTGAAGGCCACAAATCACAAATCATGGGCCTGCGGAGCCACAAAGTATGGGCCTGCAGAGCCACAAACTATGGGCCTGCGGGCCACAAATCATGGGCCTGAAGGCCACAAAACACAAAGTATGGGCCTGCAGGGCCACAAATCACAAATCATGGGCCTGAAGGCCACAAATCACAAATCATGGGCCTGCAGGGCCACAAATCATGGGCCTGCGGAGCCACAAAGTATGGACCTGCAGAGCCACAAACTATGGGCCTGCGGGCCACAAATCAAGGGCCTGAAGGCCACAAATCACAAATTATGGGCCTGCAGGGCCACAAATCACAAATCATGGGCCTGTGGGCCAAAAACCACAAATCATGGGCCTGCGGAGCCACAAAGTATGGGCCTGTGGGCCTGTGGTGCCACATATGGCCCCCGGGCGGTGACTTTGAGACCACTGATTTTGACAGCAAAGCAGTGTTTTAAATGTTAATTGAAATGATTGTACGTCCCAATTAGATACATTCTAATTAGTGGACAAATGACGGGGAATTGAGTTTTGTAAGTGATCAAGCAACCCTCCGCTATACCTTTGCAGACTGACTGCCTTGTGGTGCCAGAATAAATACAGTTGTGGTGCAAACTCACCACATAGCAGATTTTTTTTGTGTCTACAAATTTTCGGGGACTAAATTGAGCGTTTTCAAGCCCCATCAAATGCTGACTAATGTAAAGATGTAAGTACTCCAGTTGACAGGAGACCAGAGCGTTCAGTATCGTGTCCACTGATTGGTCAGCCTCAGGCAGTGTTTCTATATTAGATTAAAAAGGTGTTATTTCATGTCTGAAAAGCTTTCAAGGTATTGAAAAACCTAAACAGTTTTTTTAGGCTCTATTTATCAAAATGGACGATAATAAATGCTTCCCTACTCGCTCAGATCCAGAACCTATCACGGACCAGGACTGTAGCACGTTGTGGAATGTTAGTTGTTTAAAAGGAAGCCTTGCTGTGCAGGACCTGGAGGAGCAGCTGGACGAGGAAGAAGGTGCAAGGCAGAAGTTGCAGCTGGAGAAAGTGACAGTTGAAGCCAAAACCAAGAAATATGAAGAGAACATTTTGCTGTTGGAGGACCAGAACTCCAAGTCTGCCAAGGTAAGAACCGAGGTCTCGAAGTTCACTTCATGGTCAATTCTTACAAAAAGCTTCTCCCTGCCTTCCTCAGGAAAAGAAACTGATGGAGGATCGGATCAACGAGATGACCCTCATGCTTGCCGAGGAGGAGGACAAGGCCAAGAACCTGGGCAAGGTCAAGAACAAGCAAGAGATCATGATGGTGGACTTGGAGGGTAAGACCGGTGGCGCCTTTTCTCACGTCGAAACCTAAAACTGTAACACCTCCACTGTGTGATCCAGAGCGGCTGAAGAAGGAGGAGAAGACCCGTCAGGAGCTGGAGAAGTCCAAGAGGAAGCTGGACGCCGAGACCTCGGACTTGCAGGACCAGATCACGGAGCTCCAGGTCCAGATAGAGGAGTGCAAGGGTCAAATGGTGAAGAAAGAAGAGGAGCAGCAACTGCTTCAGACCAGGTACAGGAAGATCAACCGAAACATAGAACTGAGGGTTCCTGGTTCGATTCCAGTTTCCGCCATCCTAGTCACGGCCGTTGTGTCCTTGGGCGAGACTGGGGTTGTCTCGGTACCACAAATCACAAACTACGGGCCCACACAAATTATGGGCCTGCGCACCACAAATTTGATACTTTTCTAAATAAAGGGGAACACAAAAAATGTCATTATTGTCTTTATTGTAACAACAAATGTTAGTGTACATGAAACATATGTTTATTATTGTACTTTAGTCCTTAAATAAAATAGTGAACATACTAGACAACTTGTCTTTTAGTAGTAAGTAAACAAACAAAGACTCCTAATTAGTCTGCAGTAACATATTGTGTCATTTATACACCTATTATTTTGTACACATTATGAGGGACAAACTGTAAAAATTGATTATTAATCCACTTGTTCATTTACTGTTAATATCTGCTTATTTTCTGTTTGAACATGTTCTATCTACACTTCTGTTCAAATGTAATAATCACTTATTCTTCTCTTCTTTGATACTTGACATTAGTTTTGGATGATACCACACATTTAGGTATGGATCCGATACCAAGTAGTTACAGGATCATACATTGGTCATATTCAAAGTCCTCATGTGTCCAGGGACGTATTTCCTGAGTTTATAAACATAATATGAGTGTTAAAAAAAAGGAAAAAAGATTTTGTGACGATAAAGAATATCGATATTATCATAGTAGTATCGACTATATACGCTCTTGTACTTGGTATCATTACAGTGGATGTCAGGTGTAGATCCACCCATGGCATTTGTTTACATTGTGACGCCGGTGAGCTATTGTATCCTCCTACGGTGTGTAGTGAAGCATGTTTAGCTATTCCTCGTCCTCCAGTGATAATGATACTTGTAAGAAACGTACTTTATTTGTCGCCACGGAGGTCAGGATTAGTGATTTAGAAGTAGCTAAATCACTGTGGATGGACGTTAGCCGCTAGCTATTGTTGTACTGTTATTGTGGTGTTTTTAAAAAATTATGTCATTATCATGATAATAATAATAACGATAATAATAATATGTAAAAAATAAATGATGATAATTAGATTAGATAGTACTTTATTAATCCCCGAGGGGAAATTAGATAAATTAGGATTTAATTATCGTCATTAATATAATAACAATTAATAATAATAATAATAATAATATATACAAATATAAGATAAATGGTATGTTTTATAATTACTATCCTTGTCATTATAATAACGATAATACTATATCAAAAGTAGAAGATAATTATTATGATTTATTATTACGTCATTAACATAATTAATAATAATGATAATATATACAAATAAAAGATCATTATTATGATGTATTATTACCGTCATTATCATTATAAAAACAATGAATAATAATAATAATATAAAAATAAGATAATTAGTATGTTTTATTTTCACCACCAGTACTATAATAATATTAATTAATAATTATCATTATAATTAAATCAGGGCTGCAGCTATCTTTTGTTTTGCTAATCGATTGATCTATCGATGAATTTGTTCAAATAATGGAGGAATAGTCCCAAGGTTGTTGGCCTTGTTACATTATCATTATAATAGTGATAATACTATATAAAAATTCTATATAACTATTTGTATTTATTATTACGTCATTAACATAACAATTAATAATAATGATCATAGTAATATATACATATAAAATATAATTAGTATGTGTTATTATTACCATCATTATTAAAATGATTTGAATTATTATATGGTATTTGATATTTTTATTGTTATTGTTGTATAGTTATCGTGTTTTGTTTTTTTAAATGATTATGTCATTATCATGATAATAATAATAACGATAATAATAATATGTAAAAAATAAATGATGATAATTAGATTAGATAATACTTTATTAATTCCAAGGGGAAATTAGATAAATTAGGATTTAATTATCGTCATTAATATACTAATAATTAATAATAATAATATATAAAAATATAAGATAAATGGTATGTTTTATAATTACCATCCTTATCAATATAATAATGATAATACTATATAAAAAATAAAAGATAATTATTATGATTTATTATTACGTCATTAACATAATTAATAATAATGATAATAATATATAAAAATAAAAGATCGTTATTATGATGTATTATTACCGTCATTATCATTATAAAAACAATGCTATCATTTATTTTACTAATCGATTGATCGATTGATGAATTTGTTCAAATAATGGAGGAATAGTCCTAAGGTTTTTGGTCTAGGTTTTTGCTCTGAGACCTTGTTGCATTATCATTATAATAATGATAATACTATATAAAAATTAAATATAATTATTATTATTTATTATTACATCATTAACATAACAATTAATAATAATGATCATAGTAATATATACATATAAAATATAATTAGTATGTGTTATTATTACCATCATTATTAAAATTATTTGAATTATTATATGGTATTTGATATTTTTATTGTTATTGTTGTATAGTTATCGTGGTTTTTTTTTTAAATGATTATGTCATTATCATGATAATAATAATAACGATAATAATAATATGTAAAAAATACATGATGATAATTAGGTTAGATAATACTTTATTAATTCCAGAGGGGAAATTAGATGAATTAGGATTTAATTATCGTCATTAATATAATAATAATTAATAATAATAATAATATATAAAAATATAAGATAAATGGTATGTTTTATAATTACCATCCTTATCATTATAACAACGATAATACTATATAAAAAATAAAAGATAATTATTATGATTTATTATTACGTCATTAACATAATTAATAATAATGATAATAATATATAAAAATAAAAGATCGTTATTATGATGTATTATTACCGTCATTATCATTATAAAAACAATGAATAATAATAATAATATAAAAATACGATTATTAGTATGTTTTATTATTACCAACAGTATTATAATACTAATAATTAATAATAGTAGCTGTCATTATAGTTCAATCAGGGCTGCAGCTATCATTTATTTTACTAATCGATTGATGAATTTGTTCAAATAATGGAGGAATAGTCCCAAGGTTTTTGGTCTAGGTTTTTGCTCTGAGACCTTGTTGCTTGATTGTTGCCAGGGGAGAAGATGAGGTCAACCATAAGAACAATGCTCTGAAGCAAGTGCGGGAGCTGCAGGCCCAGCTGTGCGAGGTGCAGGAGGACCTGGAGTCTGAGAAACAGGCCAGGAACAAGGCCGACAAGCTGAAAAGAGATCTGAGCGAAGAGCTGGAGGCTCTGAAGACCGAACTGGAGGACACGCTGGACACGACCGCTGCTCAACAGGAGCTGAGGTATGACGTGTGCAGGCGAGGTGTCACGTGACATGATTCTGACTCTTCTGGCCTTTCCAGGACCAAGCGTGAGCAGGAAGTGGCAGAACTGAAGAAGGCCATCGAGGAGGAGACCAAAACCCACGAGGCTCAAATCCAGGAGATGCGACAGAGGCACGCCACGTCCTTGGAAGAACTGTCCGAGCAGCTGGAGCAGGCCAAGAGGGTGAGGCCCCTTCAAGAAGACGTAGCCTAGCAACACCCGTCAGGTCCAAACGCCGACATCTATTAAACAGGACAAGAAGCAAGGATTCAATTTAGCTCATGAGGAGAGTGTGTGGAACTGCACCCTCGTACAGTGTCGCCACACGCTCTGAGGAAAAAGTTCCACGCCTCCCCATTTATTTGGGCATTCCCTGATTACATAGCTGCAGCTGCTTCTACGGGGAGGAGTCTCATTATGCAGCAGCTGCACTGGGTCATAAACAGTTCAAACCAAAGGTGCTTGGAGCGGTGTCAGGTTTGCCCCCTCTCTGTCCAGATCGGAGAAACCGACACCTCTACGGTGCATTCCGTCGCACACAGTTGAGATTTACAAGCTGTCCACCTTTTGCTTGATAAGATCAAAAACAGCTTTGTAAGCACCAGTGGGTAGTAACCAGGGCAACCTCAACTGCAAGCTAACAAATTGTGTGGTAACTTGTATACAATTATTGTGACACACCTGTCCCGTGTTCTGCTGCTACCTGTAGTTCAAAGCCAACCTGGAGAAGACCAAGCAGAGCCAGGAGAGTGCCAACAAGGAGCTGGTGGGGGACGTGAAGAACCTTCAGCAGGCCAAGACCGAGTCGGAACACAAGAGGAAGAAACTGGAGGCGCAGCTGCAGGAAGTGACGGCCAGGGTCGGCGAGGGGGAGCGCAGCAAGGCGGAGCTAACGGAGCGTGCGCACAAGCTGCAGGTGACGTACTTTCACTTTCTGACAAACCTCTTTTGAAAGTACCGGACACCTTGTTTACGTTAAATCAAACGCGCTCACAAAATCATTCGGTCGGCCATTTAGCGCATTATGGACTCACCCTCGTCGTGGGGAATACACAAGGAAATCCACACAACGCAGCCATTCATCCATTTTCTACAGCTTGTCCCAGTATAGAAATACAGTATAAAAAAATTCAGAGCACTCCACTCACCCTGGACAATCAGACTATTAGTTAGAAAAATTCCAGGAATTCACGGTTTTTCCAAAGCCCTATTTTCACCTATTTCTTAAAACGTTATCTTTTTTTTTTTTTTTTTTTCAAATTCCCGGTTTTCCCAAAATTCCAGGAATTCCGAAACACCCATTTCAAATCAAACTGTTACTACGTCAGCATTTTTCTAACCGATTCCAAAAATTCCAACACCAACCCATTAATATCATCTTGGACAATCGTGCTGGTATCAATATTTTCAAAAAATTCCCAGTTTTCCCCAAATTCCCAAATTTTCAGGAAATTGTCTTTGAAATAAATGGACATATTTATAGTTCTACAATGCCCTACATTCTCAAAACTGTGCGCCATTTTTAGACCCAAGTCCGACTTTTCAACCATCCACCCACTACTCTTCCCATATATCAACGCAAAACATGTTTTTCCTTTCCCAAAACTCCCGGTTTTCCGAAATTTCCAGTAATTTTCTCCCCGTTGACAACGAATGGGCATTATACAATATACTCCATATCCCACATTTCTCCTCTGATTTGAACAGTTCCAACATCCACACACTCCACTCACCCTGGACATTCAAGCCAGCATGTTTCCCGGTTCGGAAAATTCCCTGATTACCCAGAATTACCAGGAATTCCCCCCTATTGATAATGAATGGGAAATATACAATCTACTGCATATCCCACATTTCTCATCTGATTGGAACCGTTCCAACATCCACACACTCCACTCACCTCGGACAATCAAACTATTAGTTAAAAAAAATTCCAGGAATTCATGGTTTTCCAAAGCCCTATTTTCACCTCTTCTTGGAAAGAAGTCCACATTTTTCAACCGTTTTTGACCGTTCCATCTTCAAAACATTCCTTTTAGTTGGGACAACAAACTTTATCTCTGTTTTTTTTTCCCAATTTCCCAGTTTTCCCGAAACACCAGGAATTCCGAAACACTCATTTCAAATCAAACTGTTACTATGTCAGCATTTTTTAACCGATACCAAAAATTCCAAGACCAACCCATTCACATCATCTAGGACCATTGTGCTAGTATCAATATTTTCTAAAATTCCCGGTTTTCCCCGAATTCCCAAATTTTCAGGAAATTCCCTTTAAAATTAATGGATGTATTCATAGTTCTACAATGCCCTAAATTCTCAAAATTGTGCGCCATTTTTAGTCCCAAGTCCGACTTTTCAACCATCCACCCACTACTATTCCTATATATCGACACAAAACATGTTTTTCCTTTCCCCAAATTCCCGTTTTTCCCGGATCTTTCCTGTAATTTTCTCCCCATTGACAATGAATATGAAATATACAATCTACTGCATATCCCACATTTCTCATCCGATTGGAACCGTTCCAACATCCACACACTCCACTCACCTTGGACAATCAAACTATTAGTTATAAAAATTCCAGGAATTCACGGATTTCCAAAGCCCTATTTTCACCTATTTGTTGGAAGTTTTCACAGTCCACATTTTTCAACCGTTTTTGACCGTTCCACCTTCAAAACATTCCTCTTAGTTAGCTGGGACAACAAAAGTTATCTTTTTTCCCCTACAAATTCCCGGTTTTCCCGAAAGTCCAGGAATTCCGAAATACCCATTTCATTTCAAACTGCTACTACGTCAACATTTTTTAACCGATTTCAAAAATTCCAACACAAACCCACTCATATCATCTAGGACAATTGTGATGGTATCAATATTTTAAAAAATCCACGGTTTTCCCCAAAATCCCAAATTTTCAGGAAAATCCCTTTGAAATGTATAAATGTATTCATAGTTCTACAATGCCCTAAATTCTCCAAAATGTTGCGGAATTTTTAAACCCGAATCCGACCTTTCAACCATCCACCCACACTGCTCTTCACATATATCGACCAAAAGACAGGTTTTCCCTGTCCCAAAATTCCCGGTTTTCCAGAATTTCCAGTAATTTTCTCCCCATTGACAATGAATGGCCATTTTACAATTTACACCACATCCCACATTTCTCACCGGATTCCAACAGTCCCAACATCCACACACTCCACTCACCCTGGACATTCAAGCCAGCATGTTTCTCGGTTCTGAAAATCCCCTGATTACCAGGAATCCCCCCTTATTGATGATGAATGGGCAATATACAAACCTCTCCATATCCCACATTTTTCATCCGATTTGAACCGTTCCAACACCCACACACTCCACTCAACCTGGACATTCAAGCTAGCAAGTTTCTCGGTTCTGAAATTCCCTGATTACCCGGAATTACCAGGAATGACCACCTATGGGCAATATACACACCTCTCCATATCCGACTTTTCCCAACATCCACACACTCCACTCACCCTGGATATTTAAGCCAGCATGTTTCTCGGTTCTAAAAGTTCCCTGATTACCTGGAATTACCAGGAATGACCCCCCCTATTGATAATGAATAGCCAATATACAAACCTCTCCAAATCCAACATTTCTCACTGGATCCCAACAGTTCCAACATCAACACACTCCACTCACCCTGGACATTCAAGCCAGCATGTTTCTCGGTTCTTAATATCCCCTGATTACCAGGAATCCCCCCCTATTGATAATGAATGGGCAATATACAAACCTCTCCATATCCCACATTTTTCATCCGATTTGAACCGTTCCAACACCCACACACTCTCCACTCACCCTCGGCATTCAAGCTAGCAAGTTTCTCGGTTCTGAAATTCCCTGATTACCCGGAATTACCACCTATGGGCAATATACACACCTCTCCATATCCGACATTTCTCACCGAATTCCAACAGTCCCAACATCCACACACTCCACTCACTCTGGATATTTAAGCCAGCATGTTTCTCGGTTCTAAAAGTTCCCTGATTACCTGGAAGTACCAGGAATGACCCCCCACCCCACCCCCCCCCCCCTATTGATAATGAATGGGCAATATACAAACCTCTCCAAATCAAATCCCACATTTCTCACTGGATTCCAACAGTTCCAACATCCACACACTCCACTCACCCTGGACATTCAAGCCAGCATGTTTCTCGGTTCTTAATATCCCCTGATTACCAGGAATCCCCCCCTATTGATAATGAATGGGCAATATACAAACCTCTCCATATGCCACATTTTTCATCCGATTTGAACCGTTCCAACACCCACACACTCCACTCAACCTGGACATTCAAGCTAGCAAGTTTCTCGGTTCTGAAATTCCCTGATTACCCGGAATTACCAGGAATGACCACCTATGGGCAATATACACACCTCTCCATATCCGACATTTCTCACCGAATTCCAACATCCACACACTCCACTCACCCTGGATATTTAAGCCAGCATGTTTCTCGGTTCTAAAAGTTCCCTGATTACCTGGAATTACCAGGAATTACCCCCTCCCCTATTGATAATGAATGGGCAATATACAAACCTCTCCAAATCCCACATTTCTCACTGGATCCCAACAGTTCCAACATCCACACACTCCACTCACTTTGGACATTCAAGCCAGCATGTTTCTCGGTTCTGAAAATCCCCTGATTACCAGGAATCCCCCCCTATTGATAATGAATGGGCAAGATACAAACCTCTCCATATCCCACATTTTTCATCCAATTCGAACCGTTCCAACATACACACTCTCCACTCACCCTGGGCATTCAAGCCAGCAAGTTTCTTGGTTCTGAAATTCCCTGATTACTCGGAATTACCAGGAACTCCCACCTATTGATAATGAATGGGCAATACACCAACCTCTCCATATCCCACATTTTTCATCCGATTTGAACCGTTCCAACACCCACACACTCCACTCAACCTGGACATTCAAGCTAGCAAGTTTCTCGGTTCTGAAATTCCCTGATTACCCGGAATTACCACCTATGGGCAATATACACACCTCTCCATATCCGACATTTCTCACCAAATTCCAACAGTCCCAACATCCACACACTCCACTCACTCTGGATATTTAAGCCAGCATGTTTCTCGGTTCTAAAAGTTCCCTGATTACCTGGAATTACCAGGAATGACCCCCCCCCTATTGATAATGAATGGGCAATATACAAACCTCTCCATATCCCACATTTCTCACCGGATTCCAACAGTCCCAACATCCACACACTCCACTCACCCTGGATATTCAAGCATTTCACTTCCTCTCAGGCGGTTTGCCGGCTCACGCATCAAGGCCATTCCCACGTAATTCCTACCAGAATTGCAAATTGTAGTTCTTAATCTTTGGTCAGTTGCTGACCAAAGATTCAGTAACTGACACTGAATCTTTGGTCAGTGTCAGTTACTGAAGAGCACATTTCGGTGCCAATGGCAAGTTCTTCATGAAGTCAAAGTCAGTTGTCTTACACCGACCATGTCCTCGTACAGACCGAGCTGGACAACGTGTCGGCCATGCTGGAGGACGCCGAGAGAAAAGGCATCAAGATGACAAAAGACGTTGCTGGACTGGAAAGCCAACTCCAGGACACGCAGGTTCTCCAAGTTCAGTTCTCTGGGTTCCCAACTATCGACGTGCTAACTCGATATTTTCCCGTAGGAGCTTCTCCAGGAGGAGACTCGCCAGAAACTGAACATCAGCAGCCGCACGCGGCAGCTGGAGGAGGAGAAGAACGCCCTCCAGGAGCAGCAGGAGGAGGACGAGGCGGCTCGCAAAAACCTGGACAAGCAGTTGCTGCTCCTCCAGGCTCAGGTAGGTCTCCCGCGTCTCCCCGTCGGCCTCTCCGTTTGACTTCCTCTTCTGTTCGCAGCTCTCGGAGAGCAAGAAGAAGCTGGAGGAGCACGCCGGGACCGTCGATGGTCTGGAGGAGGCCAAGAAGAAGCTGCTGAAGGACGCTGAGCTGTCGGCCCAGCGTCTGGAGGAGAAGACCATGGCTTTTGAGAAGATGGAGAAGACCAAGACCCGTCTGCAGCAGGAGCTGGATGACCTGACCGTTGACCTGGATCACCAGAGGCAGACCGTGTCCAGCCTGGAGAAGAAACAAAAGAAGTTTGACCAGGTCAGTTGAAATAGGGTTAGGTTTTGGTTAGGGTTAGAGGGTTAGGGTTGGGGATTGTGTCGCGTCCGAGTGTTGACACGCTCAAGATTGTACTCGCGTGAAAGAGTCCTTCAAAAAGGGATGCAGGTTTATGGAAGGTCTGGGTTACTTTCTGCCTGGTCCCTGGCTTCAAGCGCAGGTGAAGAATGCTCTTCTTGATGTGAAGACCCGATAAGTCCCAAAGAGATGAGAGAGTATTTCCGGCTCACACATGCAACCCGGTGGTTGTTTGAGCACACTGCAGCTAGTCCCGGACTAATGAACCACGCCCCACTCCTTAACGCTTCAGTCCCACGCAGGGTTCTCACAGGAATGAGGCGAAACGTATCCAGACCTACAGTACGTTTTTATGTCGCACAAAGTTGCATGACTTCCGGTGAACTATCCACAGTGCGAAGCCGCTTCCGAGATCCTCTCCACCCCGGCGGGAAAATTAGCCAAGATTCTTCCAAGTAGCATTAGCACTGGAGGAAGAGAGGAAAGGAAAAGGCTAAGCACGCTACACAAAACAAACGAACCGCTAGCTTCAGTGTAAAGTAGAGGTGATCTGTCAGGTTCAAACACCGAACTATCTATTAAACAAGACAAGAAGCAAGGAATCAAACAGAAACAGGATCCAATTTAGCTCATGAGGAGAGCGCGTGTGGACCTGCACCCTCGTACAGCGTCACCCCACCGCTCTGAGGAGGAAGCTCCACGCCTCCTCCTTTATTAAGGCATTCCCTGGTTACATAGCTGCAGCTGCTTCTAAGGGGAGGGGTCATAAACAGCTGCACTGGGTCATAAACAGTTCAAACAAAAAGGTGCTTGGAGCGGTGTCAGGTTTTCCCCCTCTCTGCTTGTAGATTTCGGGTCACGATAAGGTCCTTGCTGTGGCTGTCCAAGATCTGAGAAACCGCATTCCATCGCACACAGTGGAGGTTTATGAGCCGTCTGCCTTTTGCTTGATAAGATCAGAGACAGCTTTTGTCTTCACGCAGGGCAACCTGAACTCATAGGACTTTATTGTCATTGCACAAGTACAACAAAACTTTGTTTTCAGCACAAAACCGTTCAAGATGAGACAAACAAACAGTGTACAGGGTTACAGAACAGGAACGCTGATGGGTCGCCACGTAAAAGATGGGAAAAAGGTCAAACGCTGTGGAAGAAGATGAGTAAAAAAATACAATCTAGACTGGGCTCCTAAGGGGGCCCAGTCTGGAGTGGGAAAAAACCTCCATGCCATGCACACATAAACATGTTACAAATAATCACGACAACTCGCAACAGAGGTGGGGGAGGGAGTTGGGGCCCTGGAGGTCGACTGCTGCTATGAAACGCTGCCAGCCGTCCATCACCCCGAAGGGGAATCAAACGGTGGTGAAGGCGTGGCGTGGGGGTGGGGGTGTGTGTGTGTATATGCCCATTGTCTTGGGTGTGTTGATGTAGTGTCCATAGGCCTGGGGCCGTTCTGCATGCAAGCAAAAGTTCGACTCCAGGTGTCGTTGAGGAGGGAGGGAGGTCAAAAGCGTCCATCATTGAGGAGTCCTCGGGGGGATGTTTTCAGAACAGCCTGCTGCTCTTGTTGCATCAAGGCCATTCCAGGGAGTCAAATCGTAGATTAGGATTTAGTTTTTCCGCGAACAGACATTACAATAGCTTGTCTGTTCTATTCTGGCCCTCATATCCAACTTTTTTTAGCAAACAAGTTGTGTGATAACTTACAAACAGTTATTCTGACATTATCGATCCAGATGTCGACACTATCGATACCTACGGTATCAGTAAATCAATCTTTTTCCTCTGCAGATGCTAGCCGAGGAGAAGAGCATCTCGGCCCGCTACGCGGACGAGCGTGACCGGGCCGAGGCCGAGGCGAGGGACAAGGAGACCAAAGCTCTGTCCGTGACCAGAGCGCTGGACGAGGCTCTGGAGGCCAAGGAGGAGCTGGAGCGGGCCAACAAGCAGCTCCGTGGCGAAATGGAGGACCTGATGAACTCCAAGGACGACGTCGGCAAGAACGTGAGCCTTTTCGCGGCGCTAAAACACCCCCGGCGTGTGTCGGTCTCGTGCTGACCTCTGTTTGCCCGGCTGTGGGACCAAGGTGCACGAGCTGGAGAAGTCCAAGCGCACTCTGGAGCAGCAGCTGGAGGAGATGAAGACCCAGCTGGAGGAGCTGGAGGACGAGCTGCAGGGCACGGAGGACGCCAAGCTGCGCCTGGAGGTCAACATGCAGGCCACCAAGGCCCAGTACGAGCGGGACCTGCAGGCCAAGGACGAGCAGAACGAGGAGAAGAAGAGGGCGCTGGTCAAGCAGGTGCCGCCTCTCTCTCCGTCCGCCGCTGGCACAGCGCCTTGACTTGGCTCCTCCCCCTCAGGTGCGGGAGATGGAGGCGGAGCTGGAGGACGAGAGGAAGCAGAAAGCTTTGGCCGTGGCCGCCAAGAAGAAGCTGGAGATGGACCTGAAGGACGTGGAGGGGCAGATCCAAGGAGCCGGCAAGGGGCGGGACGAAGCCATCAAGCAGCTGCGCAAGTTACAGGTGAGAGGAGGGACCACACCTGGTCCTCATTTGACCTTCTGGGCTCCTCAAGTTTGGTCCCAGAAGGGTCTGTCTTGAAACTAAGTCCTATATATTTTTTTTTTTTTCAACGCTTAAATCTGGAGATCAACTTAAGCTCCTTCGATATAAAGTTGTATTTATTTTTTTTGTTTTTTGTCTGGCAAACACAAAACTTGCAATATTTTCCCTAAAAATATTTATTATGTGATTGGAGCCTTAAATAGGTCAATAATTCATAACAATTACAGTTGCAAAACATTTCCACTAAAATTCTTAGGGATCCAAAAAATCCCAGCTCATTAAAGTGTTAAAAATAATATTATTATTATTTATATTATTTAAATTTTTTGACTGTTAACGCTTAAATCTTCAGACGAACTTTAGATTTGTTGATATGAAGTTTTCTTTTTTATGGTTTATGCCCTTTTTTTTTTTTTTTTTTTTTTTTTTTAACCCTGTATTTTTAGTACAAACACAAAACATACAATATTTCCCCCAAAATATTTTTAGAGTGAAATATTTGATGTGTTTGGAGCCTTAAATAGGTCAATAATTCGTAAAATTTCATTTGATTAAAAATTATTTTTGAGCAATTACAGTTGAAAAAAAATTCCACAAAAATTCTTAGGGATCCAAAAAATCCCAACTCATTAAAGTGTTAAAAATAATATTATTATTTATATTTTTTTAATTTTTTGACTGTTAACGCTTAAATCTTCAGACCAACTTTAGATTTGTTGATATAAAGTTTTATTTTTTTATTTTTTATGGTTTATGCCTTTTTTTTTTTTTTTTTCTTTTTTTTTAAACCCTGTTTTTTTTAGTGCAAACACAAAATATACAATATTTCCCCAAAATATTTTTAGGGTGAAATATTTGATGTGTTTGGAGCCTTAAATAGGTCAATAATTCATAACATTTCATTTGATTAAACATTATTTTTGAGCAATTACAGTTGAATAAAATTTCCACAAAAATTATTTGGGATCTAAAAAATCCCAGCTCATTAAAGTGTTAAAAATAATATTATTATATATATTATTTTAATTTTTGACTGTTAACACTTAAATCTTTAGACCAACTTTAGATTTGTTGATATGAAGTTTTCTTTTTTTCTTTTTTATGGTTTATGCCCTTTTTTTTTTCTTTTTTTTTTTAAACCCTGTTTTTTTAGTACAAACACAAAACATACAATATTTCCCCAAAAATATTTTTAGAGTGAAATATTTGATGTGTTTGGAGCCTTAAATAGGTCAATAATTCATAACATTTCATTTGATTAAACATTATTTTTCAGCAATTAGTTGAAAAAAAATTCCACAAAAATTCTTAGGGATCCAAAAAATCCCAGCTCTGTAAAGTGTTAAAAATAATATTATTATTATTTATATTATTTAAATTTTTTGACTGTTAACGCTTAAATCTTCAGACCAACTTTAGATTTGTTGATATAAAGTTTTATTTTTTTATTTTTTATGGTTTATGCCTTTTTTTTTTTTTTTTTTCTTTTTTTTCAAACCCTGTTTTTTTTAGTGCAAACACAAAATATACAATATTTTCCCCAAAATATTTTTAGGGTGAAATATTTGATGTGTTTTGAGCCTTAAATAGGTCAATAATTCATAACATTTCATTTGATTAAACATTATTTTTGAGCAATTACAGTTGAAAAAAATTTCCACTAAAATTATTTGGGATCTAAAAAATCCCAGCTCATTAAAGTGTTAAAAATAATATTATTATATATATTATTTTAATTTTTAGACTGTTAACACTTAAATCTTTAGACCAACTTTAGATTTGTTGATATGAAGTTTTCTTTTTTTCTTTTTTATGGTTTATGCCCTTTTTTTTTTTTTTTTTTTTTTTTTTTTTAAACCCTGTATTTTTAGTACAAACACAAAACATACAATATTTCCCCAAAAATATTTTTAGAGTGAAATATTTGATGTGTTCGGAGCCTTAAATAGGTCAATAATTCGTAACATTTCATTTGATTAAACATTATTTTTGCGCAATTACAGTTGAAAAAAAATTCCACAAAAATTCTTAGGGATCCAAAAAATCCCAGCTCTGTAAGGTGTTAAAAATAATATTATTATTATTTATATTATTTTAATTTTTTGACTGTTAACGCTTAAATCTTTAGACCAACTTTAGATTTGTTGATATAAAGTTTTATTTTTTTTATTTTTGATGGTTTATGCCCTTTTTTTTTTCTTTTTTTCTTTTTTTTCAAACCCTGTTTTTTTTAGTGCAAACACAAAATATACAATATTTTCCCCAAAATATTTTTAGGGTGAAATATTTGATGTGTTTGGAGCCTTAAATAGGTCAATAATTCATAACATTTAATTTGATTAAACATTATTTTTGAGCAATTACAGTTGAAAAAAATTTCCACTAAAATTATTTGGGATCCAAAAAATCCCAGCTCATTAAAGTGTTAAAAATAATATTATTATATATATTATTTTTATTTTTAGACTGTTAACACTTAAATCTTTAGACCAACTTTAGATTTGTTGATATGAAGTTTTATTTTTAATTTTTTTATGGTTTATGCCCTTTTTTTATTTTTTTTATTTTTTTTTTAAACCCTGTATTTTTAGTACAAACACAAAACATACAATATTTCCCCAAAAATATTTTTAGAGTGAAATATTTGATGTGTTTGGAGCCTTAAATAGGTCAATAATTCATAACATTTCATTTGATTAAACATTATTTTTGAGCAATTACAGTTGAATAAAATTTCCACAAAAATTATTTGGGATCTAAAAAATCCCAGCTCATTAAAGTGTTAAAAATAATATTATTATATATATTATTTTAATTTTTGACTGTTAACACTTAAATCTTTAGACCAACTTTAGATTTGTTGATATGAAGTTTTCTTTTTTTCTTTTTTATGGTTTATGCCCTTTTTTTTTTCTTTTTTTTTTTAAACCCTGTTTTTTTAGTACAAACACAAAACATACAATATTTCCCCAAAAATATTTTTAGAGTGAAATATTTGATGTGTTTGGAGCCTTAAATAGGTCAATAATTCATAACATTTCATTTGATTAAACATTATTTTTCAGCAATTAGTTGAAAAAAAATTCCACAAAAATTCTTAGGGATCCAAAAAATCCCAGCTCTGTAAAGTGTTAAAAATAATATTATTATTATTTATATTATTTAAATTTTTTGACTGTTAACGCTTAAATCTTCAGACCAACTTTAGATTTGTTGATATAAAGTTTTATTTTTTTATTTTTTATGGTTTATGCCTTTTTTTTTTTTTTTTTTCTTTTTTTTCAAACCCTGTTTTTTTTAGTGCAAACACAAAATATACAATATTTTCCCCAAAATATTTTTAGGGTGAAATATTTGATGTGTTTTGAGCCTTAAATAGGTCAATAATTCATAACATTTCATTTGATTAAACATTATTTTTGAGCAATTACAGTTGAAAAAAATTTCCACTAAAATTATTTGGGATCTAAAAAATCCCAGCTCATTAAAGTGTTAAAAATAATATTATTATATATATTATTTTAATTTTTAGACTGTTAACACTTAAATCTTTAGACCAACTTTAGATTTGTTGATATGAAGTTTTCTTTTTTTCTTTTTTATGGTTTATGCCCTTTTTTTTTTTTTTTTTTTTTTTTTTTTTAAACCCTGTATTTTTAGTACAAACACAAAACATACAATATTTCCCCAAAAATATTTTTAGAGTGAAATATTTGATGTGTTCGGAGCCTTAAATAGGTCAATAATTCGTAACATTTCATTTGATTAAACATTATTTTTGCGCAATTACAGTTGAAAAAAAATTCCACAAAAATTCTTAGGGATCCAAAAAATCCCAGCTCTGTAAGGTGTTAAAAATAATATTATTATTATTTATATTATTTTAATTTTTTGACTGTTAACGCTTAAATCTTTAGACCAACTTTAGATTTGTTGATATAAAGTTTTATTTTTTTTATTTTTGATGGTTTATGCCCTTTTTTTTTTCTTTTTTTCTTTTTTTTCAAACCCTGTTTTTTTAGTGCAAACACAAAATATACAATATTTTCCCCAAAATATTTTTAGGGTGAAATATTTGATGTGTTTGGAGCCTTAAATAGGTCAATAATTCATAACATTTAATTTGATTAAACATTATTTTTGAGCAATTACAGTTGAAAAAAATTTCCACTAAAATTATTTGGGATCCAAAAAATCCCAGCTCATTAAAGTGTTAAAAATAATATTATTATATATATTATTTTTATTTTTAGACTGTTAACACTTAAATCTTTAGACCAACTTTAGATTTGTTGATATGAAGTTTTATTTTTAATTTTTTTATGGTTTATGCCCTTTTTTTATTTATTTTTTTTTTTTTTTAAACCCTGTATTTTTAGTACAAACACAAAACATACAATATTTCCCCAAAAATATTTTTAGAGTGAAATATTTGATGTGTTTGGAGCCTTAAATAGGTCAATAATTCGTAACATTTCATTTGATTAAACATTATTTTTGAGCAATTACAGTTGAAAAAAAATTCCACAAAAATTCTTAGGAATCCAAAAAATCCCAGCTCTGTAAAGTGTTAAAAATAATATTATTATAATTTATATTATTTTAATTTTTTGACTGTTAACGCTTATGTCTTTAAACCAACTTTAGATTTGTTGATATAAAGTTTTATTTTTTTATTTTTTATGGTTTATGCCCTTTTTTTTCTTCTTTTTTTTCTTTTTTTTTAAACCCTGTTTTTTTAGTGCAAACACAAAATATACAATATTTTCCCAAAAATATTTTTAGGGTGAAATATTTGATGTGTTTGGAGCCTCAAATAGGTAAATAATATTTCATAACATTTCATTTGATTAAACATTATTTTTGAGCAATTACAGTTGAAAAAAATTTCCACTAAAATTATTTGGGATCTAAAAAATCCCAGCTCTTTAAAGTGTTAAAAATAATATTATCATTATTTATATTATTTTAATTTTTAGACTGTTAACGCTTAAATCTTTAGACCAACTTTAGATTTGTTGATATGAAGTTTTCTTTTTTTCTTTTTTATGGTTTATGCCCTTTTTTTATTGTATTTTTAGTACAAACACAAAACATACAATATTTCCCCAAAAATATTTTTAGAGTGAAATATTTGATGTGTTTGGAGCCTTAAATAGGTCAATAATTCGTACAATTTCATTTGATTAAACATTATTTTTGAGCAATTACAGTTGAAAAAAAATTCCACAAAAATTCTTAGGGATTCAAAAAATCCCAACTCATTAAAGTGTTAAAAATAATATTATTATTATTTATACTATTTAAATTTTTTGACTGTTAACTCTTAAATCTTTAGACCAACTTTAGATTTGTTAAAATAAAGTTTTATTTTTATTTTTTTTATGGTTTATGGCCTTTTTTTTTTCTTTTTTTCTTTTTTTTCAAACCCTGTTTTTTTAGTGCAAACACAAAATATACAATATTTTCCCAAAAATATTTTTAGGGTGAAATATTTGATGTGTTTGGAGCCTTAAATAGGTCAATAATTCATAACATTTAATTTGATTAAACATTATTTTTGAGCAATTACAGTTGAAAAAAATTTCCACTAAAATTATTTGGGATCTAAAAAATCCCAGCTCATTAAAGTGTTAAAAATAATATTATTATATATATTATTTTAATTTTTAGACTGTTAACACTTAAATCTTTAGACCAACTTTAGATTTGTTGATATGAAGTTTTCTTTTTTTCTTTTTTATGGTTTATGCCCTTTTTTTTTTTAAAATTTTTTTTTTAAACCCTGTATTTTTAGTACAAACACAAAACATACAATATTTCCCCAAAAATATTTTTAGAGTGAAATATTTTATGTGTTTGGAGCCTTAAATAGGTCAATAATTCATAACATTTCATTTGATTAAACATTATTTTTGAGCAAATACAGTTGAAAAAAAATTCCACCAAAATTCTTAGGGATCCAAAAAATCCCAGCTCTGTAAAGTGTTAAAAATAATATTATTATCATTTATATTATTTTAATGTTTTGACTGTTAACGCTTATATCTTTAAACCAACTTTAGATTTGTTGATATAAAGTTTTATTTTTTTATTTTTTATGGTTTATGCCCTTTTTTTTTTTCTTTTTTTCTTTTTTTTTAAACCCTGTTTTTTTTAGTGCAAACACAAAATATACAATTTTTTTCCCCAAAATATTTTTAGGGTGAAATATTTGATGTGTTTGGAGCCTTAAATAGGTCAATAATTCATAACATTTCATTTGATTAAACATTATTTTTGAGCAATTACAGTTGAAAAAAATGTCCACAAAAATTATTTGGGATCCAAAAAATCCCAGCTCATTAAAGTGTTAAAAATAATATTATTATATATATTACTTTAATTTTTAGACTGTTAACACTTAAATCTTCAGACCAACTTTAGATTTGTTGATATGAAGTTTTCTTTTTTTCTTTTTTATGGTTTATGCCCTTTTTTTACTGTATTTTATTTTTTTTTAAACCCTGTATTTTTAGTACAAACACAAAACATACAATATTTCCCCAAAAATATTTTTAGAGTGAAATATTTGATGTGTTTGGAGCCTTAAATAGGTCAATAATTCATAACATTTCATTTGATTAAACATTATTTTTGAGCAATTACAGTTAAAAAAAAATCCCAGCTCTGTAAAGTGTTAAAAATAATATTATTATTATTTATATTATTTTAATTTTTTGACTGTTAACGCTTAAATCTTTAGACCAACTTTAGATTTGTTGATATAAAGTTTTATTTTTTTTATTTTTTATGGTTTATGCCCTTTTTTTTTTTTTTTTATTTATTTTTTTTTAACCCTGTTTTTTTTAGTGCAAAAACAAAATATACAATATTTCCCCAAAAATATTTTTAGGGTGAAATATTTGATGTGTTTGGAGCCTTAAATAGGTCAATAATTTATAATATTGAATTTGATTAAACATTATTTTGGAGCAATTACAGATTTAAAAAATTCCACTAAAATTCTTAGGGATCCAAGTGTTAAAAGTAATATTATTATTATTTATTTTATTTAAATTTTTTTACTCTCAACTTTTAAAATCTCTAGTTTTTATTTTTTTTAAACTATTTTAATTGTTGTTGTTTTTTGCCCTTTTTGTTAAAGACGTTTTTTTTTTGTTATGGCAAACACTAAAAATATGCAAAATTTCCCCAAAAAAATATTTCCAAATGCAGTATTTGATGTGAATTAATTGTAGACCTAAATATGTCAATAATTCATAACAACAGTGATTTTGATTTATTATTATTTTTTTGAGCAATGACAGTTTTAAAGAAAGGCCATACTTTGGATAAAGAGCAGTTGTCCATACCATACCATACCATACCAACTTTATTTCTAAAGCCCTTTAAAAACAACCACAGTTGAAGAACAAAGGGCTGTACACCACAAATAAATAGAGGCAAAGGACAAACTAAAAAATAACATTTAAAACAGAAGTAAAATACACATTGAAAAAGCAAATACAAATTACCCTATGGCCATGGCCACGCTCACCTGGCATCTCCTCCAGGCCCAGACCAAGGACTACCAGAGGGAACTGGAGGACGCCCGGGCTTCCCGGGATGATGTCTTTGCGCTGGCCAAGGAGAGTGAGAAGAAGCTGAAGAGTCTGGAGGCGGAGGTCCTGCAGCTGCACGAGGTACACCACCCTCTCCACCACGTGGGACGGGAACATTGCCAAGGTTTTGTGTGACTCTGCAGGACCTGGCGGCGTCAGAGAGAGGACGACGGCACGCCGAGCAAGAACGAGACGAGCTCCAGGACGAGATCTCCAACAGCGCGTCTGGGAAGTGAGTTCCTTCTTGTTGGTGGCTGGAGAACATCTCCAATTAATGATCACATATATGTCAACATTAAAATATCACATTGACAAGTGAATACAAACATTGAGAGAATAATCCTAGTAATATTATTCATTAGGATCAAATAATCCTTGAAAACCATAAGAGTTTAAGATGATCAATAAAAAGCCTGAAGACTTTTTTAAAAAATGCTCTCCGGCAGACTCTTCCGCAGGGGTCTTTGTTCTGGTATTTGGTAACGCTAAAAGGCCCTCAGGGTCCGTGAGGGTTGATCGGATGAAAGCAGGTCGGATAGACCTTTAAAAACGGATAATGGAACGTTAAAATGGACTCTGAAGCGGACAGGGAGCGAATGCGGCAACTTTAAAACTGGTGTAATCTGCGCCCGCCCTTGGTCCTCGTCAGCACGCCTGACTTTTCTAATAAATGTAGATGTTCTTTTTGGGAAGACTAAGGAGCGTTACAATAGTCTAAAGGACGGGGGGGGGGGGAAGCATGCATTAGCATCTCCGTGTTAGCCTGAGAGAGGACGGGTGGCTACGTTCTTAAGATGAAAAAAACCCAGCTGTTTTCTACCAGGGGCAGAAAGCATGTATGTATGCATGTATGTATGTGTGTATGTATGCATGTATATATGTATGTATGTATGTATGTATGTATGTATGTATGTATGTATATATGTGTGTATGTATGTATGTATGCATGTATGTATATATGATGTATGTATGTGTGTATGTATGTATGCATGTATATATGTATGTATGTATGTATGTATGCATGTATATATGTATGTATGCATGCATGTATGTATGCATGTATGTATGTATGTCTGTATGTATGTATGTATGTATATATGATGTATGTATGTGTGTATGTATGTATGCATGTATATATGTATGTATGTATGTATGTATATATGATGTATGTATGTGTGTATGTATGTATGCATGTATATATGTATGTATGTATGTATGCATGTATATATGTATGTATGCATGCATGTATGTATGCATTTATATATGTATGTCTGTATGTATGTATGTATGTATGTATGCATGTATATATGTATGTATGTATGCATGCATGTATGTATGTATGCGTGTATGTATGCATGTATATATGTATGTATGTATGTATGTATGCATGTATGTATGTATGTGTGTATGTATGTATGTGTATGTGTGTGTGTAAATGTGTTTATACAGTATATGTATGTACAAACCCCGTTTCCATATGAGTTGGGAAATGGTGTTAGATGTAAATATAAACAGAATACAATGATTTGCAAATCCTTTTCAAGCCATATTCAGTTGAATATGCTACAAAGACAACATATTTGATGTTCTAACTCATAAACTTTATTTATTTTTTGCAAATAATCATTAACTTAGAATTTCATGGCTGCAACACGTGCCAAAGTAGTTGGGAAAGGGCATGTTCACCACTGTGTTACATGGCCTTTCCTTTGAACAACACTCAGTAAAGGTTTGGGAAGTGAGGAGACACATTTTTGAAGTGGAATTCTTTCCCATTCTTGCTTGATGTACAGCTTAAGTTGTTCAACAGTCCGGGGGTCTCCCTTCTGCTATTTTAGGCTTCATAATGCACCACACATTTTCAATGGGAGACAGGTCTGGACTACAGGCAGGCCAGTCTAGTACCCGCACTCTTTTACTATGACGCCACGCTGTTGTAACACGTGGCTTGGCATTGTCTTGCTGAAATAAGCAGGGGCGTCCATGCTTGGATGGCAACATATGTTGCTCCAAAAGCTGTATGTACCTTTCAGCATTAATGGTGCCTTCACAGATGTGTAAGTTACCCATGTCTTGGCCACTAATACACCCCCATACCATCACACATGCTGCCTTTTACACTTTCACCCTAGAACAATCCGGATGGTTCTTTTCCTCTTTGGTCCGGAGGACACCACGTCCACAGTTTCCAAAAACAATTTGAAATGTGGACTCGTCAGACCACAGAACACTTTTCCACTTTGCATCAGTCCATCTTAGATGAGCTCAGGCCCAACAAAGTGTTTCTGGGTGTTGTTGATAAACGGTTTTCGCCTTGCATAGTAGAGTTTTAACTTGCACTTACAGATGTAGCGACCAACTGTAGTTACTGACAGTGGTTTTCTGAAGTGTTCCATGTGGTGATATCCTTTACACACTGATGTGGCTTGTTGATGCAGTACAGCCTGAGGGATGGAAGGTCACGGGCTTAGCTGCTTACCTGCAGTGATTTCTCCACATTCTCTGAACCCTTTGATGATATTACGGAGCGTAGATGGTGAAATCCCTAAATTCCTTGCAATAGCTGCTTGAGAAATGTTGTTCTTAAACTGTTCAACAATTTGCTCAGGCATTTGTTGACAAAGTGGCGACCCTCGCCCCATCCTTGTTTGTGAATGACTGAGCATTTCATGGAATCTACTTTTATACCCAATCATGGCACCCACCTGTTCCCAATTAGCCTGTTCACCTGTGGGATGTTCCAAATAAGTGTTTGATGAGCATTCCTCAACTTTATCAGTATTTATTGCCACCTTTCCCAACTTCTTTGTCACGTGTTGCTGCCATCAAATTGTAAAGTTAATGATTATTTGCAAAAAATAAATAAAGTTTATGAGTTTGAACATGAAATATGTTGTCTTTGTAGCATATTCAACTGAATATGGCTTGAAAAGGATTTGCAAATCATTGTATTCTGTTTATATTTACATCTAACACGGGGTTTGTATGTACAGTATATATGTATGTAAGTATGTATGTGTGTATATACGTATGTATGTATATGTGTGTGTGTATATATTGATGTATGTGTGTATGTAGTATGTATGTATGTAAGTATGTATATCAATCAAACAATCAAAGTTGACCTTCATCACAACAACATCCTTGGCCCAGATCTCACATCAGGGCAAGGAAAAAACTCAACCCAATGTGAAACCCTGGAAGTATATATGTGTGTATATATATACATTTTTATATATATATATATATATATATATATATATATATATATATATATATATATATATATATATATATATATATATATATATATATATATATATATATATATATATATATATATATATATATATATATATATATATATATATGTATATACCTGCGACAAGGTGGCGACTTGTCCAGGGTGTACCCCGCCTTCTGCCCGATTGTAGCTGAGATAGACTCCAGCGACCCCCCGCGACCCCGAAAGGGACAAGCGGTATAAAATGGATGGATGGATGGATAATCGAAGTAATAATCGACAGATTAATCGATTATCAAATTAATCGTTAGTTGCAGCCCTAATATATATATATATATATATATATATATATATATATATATATATATATATATATATATATATATGTAGTATGTTTGTGTATATGTGTGTGTGTGTATGTATATATATATATATATATATATATATATATATATATATATATATATATATATATATATATATATATATATATATATATATATATATATATATATATATATATATATATATATATATATATATATATAATGGCTATATAATGAATATAATTGAATATTAAGAGTATGTGAAAGTTTGACTCCTCCTTTGTTGACTTCCGTGACGACCTCCTTAAAGTTTTGTAATCAAACAGAAACATCAAGCAACTAAAATACGCCAAACATGGATAAGTGTGGAGTGTTTTATTTTTTTCCCATCATGCACTGTAATGAATTTGGGTGTCATTGTGACTTTTTTTTATGGTGTTTGGACATGTTTCCTGATATCCATAAAGTTCGGTGAGCAGGTTGTGTCATGTGTGACAACTTTTTGTGTTGGTAGCATTTTTTTTCCCATTTTGTTTCTGCACCATGACTAGGGAAGGTTGTTTGCATTGGGTCATATAAGTAATTGCTGTGCTATTGTTTTAAAAATACATTAAAACAATGGTTTTACTTTTTCCTCACATGTACACACATTGTCCACAAGGTGGCAGCAATTAAGTAGCATTCAGAGACTCCCCCGTTTTTTGGATGCTTTATTGAACTCACGACGTGGAAGCGGCAGTTTGGACACCTTCTGTTATTTGCACGCTCCTGACGTTGCAGATCAGCGCTGATGGATGAGAAGAGGAGGCTGGAGGCTCGCATCGCTCACCTGGAGGAGGAGCTGGAAGAAGAACAGGGAAACATGGAGCTTCTCAACGACCGCTTCAGAAAGAGCACCATGCAGGTGCGCCTGCTTTTCCGTCCTGTGTCCCTTCCCTCCGAGGTACCAGCCCTGCTCCGGTCTCCACAGGTGGACTCGCTGACGGCAGAGTTGAGCGCGGAACGCAGCGCGGGTCAGAAGAGCGAGAACGCCCGGCAGCAGCTGGAGCGGCAGAACAAGGAGCTGCGGGCCAAGCTGGGCGAGCTGGAGGGCTCGGTGAAGAGCCGCTTCAGAGCCTCCATCGCCGCCCTGGAGGCCAAGATCCTGCAGCTGGAAGAGCAGCTGGAGCAGGAGGCCAAGTAAGAACGCAGCAATGGCCGACGTGGAGCCCTTTCAACTCTCCCTGGCTCTCCTCTGAAGGGAGCGAGCTGCCGCCAACAAGCTGGTGAGGAGGACGGAGAAGAAGCTGAAAGAAATCTGCTTGCAGGTGGAGGACGAGCGCCGCCATGCAGACCAGTTCAAAGAACAGGTGAGTTCTCTGGCACCTTAACTTATCTTAGAGCGCAACCGGAGCAGGGATTGTCAAACTAGTGGTGCTTGGGCTCCATCTAGTGGTGCTTGGGCTCCGTCTAGTGGTGCTTGGGCTCCATCTAGTGGTGCTTGGGCTCCATCTAGTGGTGCTTGGGCTCCATCTAGTGGTGCTTGGGCTCCATCTAGTGGTGCTTGGGCTCCGTCTAGTGGTGCTTGGGCTCCATCTAGTGGTGCTGGGGCTCCATCTAGTGGTGCTTGGGCTCCATCTAGTGGTGTTTGGGCTCCGTCTAGTGGTGCTTGGGCTCCATCTAGTGGTGCTGGGGCTCCATCTAGTGGTGCTTGGGATCCATCTAGTGGTGCTTGGGCTCCGTCTAGTGGTGCTTGGGCTCCATCTAGTGGTGCTTGGGCTCCATCTAGTGGTGCTTGGGCTCCGTCTAGTGGTGCTTGGGCTCCATCTAGTGGTGCTGGGGCTCCATCTAGTGGTGCTTGGGCTCCATCTAGTGGTGCTTGGGCTCCGTCTAGTGGTGCTTGGGCTCCGTCTAGTGGTGCTTGGGCTCCATCTAGTGGTGTTTGGGCTCCATCTAGTGGTGCTTGGGCTCCATCTAGTGGTGCTTGGGCTCCATCTAGTGGTGTTTGGGCTCCGTCTAGTGGTGCTTGGGATCCATCTAGTGGTGCTTGGGCTCCGTCTAGTGGTGCTTGGGCTCCATCTAGTGGTGCTTGGGCTCCATCTAGTGGTGCTTGGGATCCATCTAGTGGTGCTTGGGCTCCGTCTAGTGGTGCTTGGGCTCCATCTAGTGGTGCTTGGGCTCCATCTAGTGGTGCTTGGGCTCCGTCTAGTGGTGCTTGGGCTCCATCTAGTGGTGCTGGGGCTCCATCTAGTGGTGCTTGGGCTCCATCTAGTGGTGCTTGGGCTCCGTCTAGTGGTGCTTGGGCTCCGTCTAGTGGTGCTTGGGCTCCATCTAGTGGTGTTTGGGCTCCGTCTAGTGGTGCTTGGGCTCCGTCTAGTGGTGTTTGGGCTCCGTCTAGTGGTGCTTGGGCTCCATCTAGTGGTGTTTGGGCTCCGTCTAGTGGTGCTTGGGCTCCATCTAGTGGTGCTTGGGCTCCATCTAGTGGTGCCTGGGCTCCGTCTAGTGGTGCTTGGGCTCCATCTAGTGGTGCTTGGGCTCCATCTAGTGGTGCTTGGGCTCCGTCTAGTGGTGCTTGGGCTCCGTCTAGTGGTGCTTGGGCTCCATCTAGTGGTGTTTGGGCTCCATCTAGTGGTGCTTGGGCTCCGTCTAGTGGTGCTTGGGCTCCGTCTAGTGGTGCTTGGGCTCCATCTAGTGGTGCTTGGGCTCCATCTAGTGGTGCTTGGGCTCCATCTAGTGGTGCTTGGGCTCCATCTAGTGGTGCTTGGGCTCCATCTAGTGGTGCTTGGGCTCCATCTAGTGGTGCTTGGGCTCCATCTAGTGGTGCTTGGGCTCCGTCTAGTGGTGCTTGGGCTCCATCTAGTGGTGTTTGGGCTCCATCTAGTGGTGCTTGGGCTCCGTCTAGTGGTGCTTGGGCTCCATCTAGTGGTGTTTGGGCTCCATCTAGTGGTGCTTGGGCTCCGTCTAGTGGTGCTTGGGCTCCATCTAGTGGTGCTTGGGCTCCATCTGGTGGTGCTTGGGCTCCATCTAGTGGTGCTTGGGCTCCATCTAGTGGTGCTTGGGCTCCATCTAGTGGTGCTTGGGCTCCATCTAGTGGTGCTTGGGCTCCATCTAGTGGTGCTTGGGCTCCGTCTAGTGGTGCTTGGGCTCCATCTAGTGGTGCTTGGGCTCCGTCTAGTGGTGCTGGGGCTCCGTCTAGTGGTGCTTGGGCTCCGTCTAGTGGTGCTTGGGCTCCGTCTAGTGGTGCTTGGGCTCCGTCTAGTGGTGCTTGGGCTCCGTCTAGTGGTGCTTGGGCTCCGTCTAGTGGTGCTTGGGCTCCGTCTAGTGGTGCTTGGGCTCCGTCTAGTGGTGCTTGGGCTCCGTCTAGTGGTGCTTTGGCTCCGTCTAGTGGTGCTTGGGCTCCTTCTAGTGGTGCTTGGGCTCCGTCTAGTGGTGCTTGGGCTCCATCTAGTGGTGCTTGGGCTCAGTCTAGTGGTGCTTCGGCTCCGTCTAGTGGTGCTTGGGCTCCGTCTAGTGGTGCTTGGGCTCCATCTAGTGGTGCTTGGGCTCCATCTGGTGGTGCTTGGGCTCCATCTAGTGGTGCTTGGGCTCCATCTAGTGGTGCTTGGGCTCCATCTAGTGGTGCTTGGGCTCCATCTAGTGGTGCTTGGGCTCCATCTAGTGGTGCTTGGGCTCCGTCTAGTGGTGCTTGGGCTCCATCTAGTGGTGCTTGGGCTCCGTCTAGTGGTGCTGGGGCTCCGTCTAGTGGTGCTGGGGCTCCGTCTAGTGGTGCTTGGGCTCCGTCTAGTGGTGCTTGGGCTCCGTCTAGTGGTGCTTGGGCTCCGTGGGCTCCGTCTAGTGGTGCTTGGGCTCCGTCTAGTGGTGCTTGGGCTCCGTCTAGTGGTGCTTGGGCTCCGTCTAGTGGTGCTTGGGCTCCGTCTAGTGGTGCTTGGGCTCCGTCTAGTGGTGCTTGGGCTCCGTCTAGTGGTGCTTGGGCTCCTTCTAGTGGTGCTTGGGCTCCGTCTAGTGGTGCTTGGGCTCCATCTAGTGGTGCTTGGGCTCAGTCTAGTGGTGCTTGGGCTCAGTCTAGTGGTGCTTGGGCTCAGTCTAGTGGTGCTTGGGCTCCGTGGGCTCCGTCTAGTGGTGCTTGGGCTCCGTCTAGTGGTGCTTGGGCTCCGTCTAGTGGTGCTTGGGCTCCGTCTAGTGGTGCTTGGGCTCCGTCTAGTGGTGCTTGGGCTCCGTCTAGTGGTGCTTGGGCTCCGTCTAGTGGTGCTTGGGCTCCGTCTAGTGGTGCTTGGGCTCCGTCTAGTGGTGCTTGGGCTCCTTCTAGTGGTGCTTGGGCTCCGTCTAGTGGTGCTTGGGCTCCATCTAGTGGTGCTTGGGCTCAGTCTAGTGGTGCTTGGGCTCCGTCTAGTGGTGCTTCGGCTCCGTCTAGTGGTGCTTGGGCTCCGTCTAGTGGTGCTTGGGCTCCGTCTAGTGGTGCTTGGGCTCCGTCTAGTGGTGCTTGGGCTCCGTCTAGTGGTGCTTGGGCTCCATCTAGTGGTGCTTGGGCTCCATCTAGGGGTGCTTGGGCTCCATCTCGTGGTGCTGAGGCTCCATCTAGTGGTGCTTGGGCTCCATCTCGTGGTGCTTGGGCTCCATCTAGTGGTGCTTGGGCTCCATCTAGTGGTGCTTGGGCTCCATCTAGTGGTGGGCCACAACATCACTTAACAGTGAGTGGAAGGATTCAGTGGCCAAAACCATGAAATACACTACAAAAAAAGTAAAGCTATAATAAACAGGAAGCAGAACAAAAAGTGAAGATATAATTGTAACCGAGGGTTTATAAACAAAAAAAAAGGTTCATAACCTATTTTTATGGGCTTTCCTCTTTGTGATGTTAAAATGTAACCGAGGGTTTATAAATGTCGCCTATACTGTATAACACTACAAAATAATACAAAATAAGGCTCCAGTTTTACACGAGGACACTTTATTTTCTTTTTGAGTACCTTGAAGGTAGAAAAGCGCTATACAAGTATAACCCATTTATCATTATTCTTTTCCGCTCCACCACAACGTGTCATCACTTCCGCTCTTAGCGCCTTCAAAATAAGAGCTCAAGGCATACACTGTATAACAGCGTATAACAGGAACTTAACATCACAAAGAGGAAAGCCCATAAAAATAGGTTACATAATAAACAGGAAGTATAACAAAAAGTGAAGATATAGTAAACAGGAAGTAGAAAAAAAAGTGAAGATATAATAATCAGGAAGTAGAACAAAACAAGTGAAGATATAATAAACAGGAAACATAACAAAAAGGGAAGATTTGATAAACAGGAAGCTTAACAAAAAGTGAAGCTAAAATGAACAGGAAGTAGAACAAAAAAGTGAATCTATGTTAAACAGGAAGTAGAACAAAAAGTAAATATATAATAAACAGGAAGTAGAACAAAAAGTGAATATATAATAAACAGGAAGCATAACCAAAAGTGAAGGTATAGTAAACAGGAAGTAGAACAACAAGTAAAGATTAATAAACAGGAAGTTGAACAAAAAGTCAATATATAATAAACAGGAAGCAGAACAAAAAGTAAATATATATTAAACAAGAAGCCGAACCAAAAGTGAAGATATAATAAACAGGAAGCAGAACAAAAAGTAAATGTATATTAAACACAAAGTAGAACAAAAAGTGAAGATATAGTAAACAGGAAGCAGAACAAAAAGTAAAGATATGATAAACAGGAAGTAAAACAGTAAAGCTATAATAAACAGGAAGTAGAAGAAAAAGTGAAGATATAATAAACAGGAAGTAGAATAAAAAGTGAAGATATAATAGACAAGAAAACAAAAAGTGAAGATATAATAGACAGGAAGTACAACAAAAATAGTGAAGATATAATAAACAGGAAGTTGAACAAAAAGTCACGATATAATAAACAGGAAGTAGAAAAAAGTGACGATATATTAAACAGGAAATATAACAAAAAGTCAAGATATGATAAACAGGAAGTCGAACAAAAAGTAAATATATAATAAACAGGAAGCAGAAAAAAAAGTAAATATATAATAAACAGGAAGCAGAAAAAAAGTGAAGATCTAATAAACAGAAAGTAGAACAAAAAGTGAAGATATAATAAACAGGAAGTAGAAGAACAAGTGAAGATATGATAAACAGGAAGTAGAACAAAAAAATTAAGATATAATGAACAGGAAGTAGAACAAAAAAGTGAAGATATAATAAACAGGAAGTAGAGGAACAAGTGAAGATATGATAAACAGGAAGTAGAACAAAAAAGTGAATCTATGTTAAACAGGAAGTAGAACAAAAAGTAAATATATAATAAACAGGAAGTAGAACAAAAAGTGAATATATAATAAACAGGAAGCATAACCAAAAGTGAAGGTATAGTAAACAGGAAGTAGAACAACAAGTAAAGATTAATAAACAGGAAGTTGAACAAAAAGTCAATATATAATAAACAGGAAGCAGAACAAAAAGTAAATATATATTAAACAAGAAGCCGAACCAAAAGTGAAGATATAATAAACAGGAAGCAGAACAAAAAGTAAATGTATATTAAACACAAAGTAGAACAAAAAGTGAAGATATAGTAAACAGGAAGCAGAACAAAAAGTAAAGATATGATAAACAGGAAGTAAAACAGTAAAGCTATAATAAACAGGAAGTAGAAGAAAAAGTGAAGATATAATAAACAGGAAGTAGAATAAAAAGTGAAGATATAATAGACAAGAAAACAAAAAGTGAAGATATAATAGACAGGAAGTACAACAAAAATAGTGAAGATATAATAAACAGGAAGTTGAACAAAAAGTCACGATATAATAAACAGGAAGTAGAAAAAAGTGACGATATATTAAACAGGAAGTATAACAAAAAGTCAAGATATGATAAACAGGAAGTCGAACAAAAAGTAAATATATAATAAACAGGAAGCAGAAAAAAAAGTAAATATATAATAAACAGGAAGCAGAAAAAAAGTGAAGATCTAATAAACAGAAAGTAGAACAAAAAGTGAAGATATAATAAACAGGAAGTAGAAGAACAAGTGAAGATATGATAAACAGGAAGTAGAACAAAAAAATTAAGATATAATGAACAGGAAGTAGAACAAAAAAGTGAAGATATAATAAACAGGAAGTAGAGGAACAAGTGAAGATATGATAAACAGGAAGTAGAACAAAAAAGTGAAGATATAATGAACAGGAAGTAGAACAAAAAAGTGAAGATATATTGAACAGGAAGTAGAATAAAAAGATAGAATATGAGGTATGTTATGGTGTTGAAGGTGGAGAAGGCCAACTCGCGCATGAAGCAGCTGAAGCGTCAGCTGGAGGAGGCAGAAGAAGAAGCCACCAGGTCCAACGCGTCACGCAGGAAGCTGCAGAGGGAGCTGGATGACGCCACTGAGGCCAGCGAGGGTCTGAGTCGGGAGGTCAACACGCTGAAGAACCGCCTCAGGTAAGTCCATTCACTCCCTGATAAATATTATTCATCTTTTGATCTTACCTTGTCACTACACTACCTCACCATGGTGTACTTGACGTACTAGTACTGTCCATGTAGTACTAGTACTGTCCCTGTAGTACTAGTACTGTCCCTGTAGTACTAATACTGTCCATGTAGTACTAGTACTGTCCCTGTAGTACTAGTACTGTCCCTGTAGTACTAATACTGTCCATGTAGTACTAGTACTGTCCATGTAGTACTAGTACTGTCCATGTAGTACTAGTACTGTCCATGTAGTACTAGTACTGTCCATGTAGTACTAATACTGTCCCTGTAGTACTAATACTGTCCCTGTAGTACTAGTACTGTCCATGTAGTACTAGTACTGTCCATGTAGTACTAGTACTGTCCCTGTAGTACTAGTACTGTCCATGTAGTACTAATACTGTCCATGTAGTTCTAGTACTGTCCCTGTAATACTAGTACTGACCATGTAGTACTAGTACTGACCATGTAGTACTAGTACTGACCATGTAGTACTAGTACTGACCATGTAGTACTAATACTGACCATGTAGTACTAGTACTGACCATGTAGTACTAGTACTGTCCCTGTAGTACTAGTACTGACCATGTAGTACTAATACTGACCATGTAGTACTAGTACTGACCATATAGTACTAATACTGTCCCTGTAGTACTAGTACTCTCCCTGTAGTACTAATACTGTCCATGTAGTACTAATACTGTCCATGTAGTACTAGTACTGACCATGTAGTACTAATACTGTCCCTGTAGTACTAGTACTGACCATGTAGTACTAGTACTGACCATGTAGTACTAATACTGACCATGTAGTACTAGTACTGTCCATGTAGTACTAGTACTGACCATGTAGTACTAGTACTGACCATGTAGTACTAGTACTGACCATGTAGTACTAGTACTGTCCCTGTAGTACTAGTACTGACCATGTAGTACTAGTACTGACCATGTAGTACTAGTACTGTCCCTGTAGTACCAGTACTGTCCCTGTAGTACTAGTACTGACCATGTAGTACTAGTACTGACCATGTAGTACTAGTACTGACCATGTAGTACTAGTACTGACCATGTAGTACTAGTACTGACCATGTAGTACTAGTACTGTCCCTGTAGTACTAGTACTGACCATGTAGTACTAGTACTGACCATGTAGTACTAGTACTGACCATGTAGTACTAGTACTGTCCATGTAGTACTAGTACTGACCATGTAGTACTAGTACTGTCCCTGTAGTACTAGTACTGACCATGTAGTACTAGTACTGACCATGTAGTACTAGTACTGACCATGTAGTACTAGTACTGTCCCTGTAGTACTAGTACTGACCATGTAGTACTAGTACTGACCATGTAGTACTAGTACTGACCATGTAGTACTAATACTGTCCATGTAGTACTAGTACTGACCATGTAGTACTAGTACTGTCCCTGTAGTACTAGTACTGACCATGTAGTACTAGTACTGACCATGTAGTACTAGTACTGTCCCTGTAGTACCAGTACTGTCCCTGTAGTACCAGTACTGTCCCTGTAGTACTAGTACTGTCCATGTAGTACTAGTACTGTCAATAATATGCACATACGTGTACATGTATGTAAATAATATGCACATATGTGTACATGTATGTAAATAATATGCACATCCGTGTACATGTATGTAAATAATATGCACATATGTGTACATGTATTTAAATAATATGCACATATGTGTACATGTATGTAAATAATATGCACATATGTGTACATGTATGTAAATAATATGCACATATGTGTACATGTATGTAAATAATATGCACATCCGTGTACATGTATGTAAATAATATCCACATACGTGTACATGTATGTAAATAATATGCACATCCGTGTACATGTATGTAAATAATATGCACATACGTGTACATGTATGTAAATAATATGCACATATGTGTACATGTATGTAAATAATATGCACATATGTGTACATGTATGTAAATAATATGCACATATGTGTACATGTATGTAAATAATATGCACATATGTGTACATGTATGTAAATAATATGCACATATGTGTACATGTATGTAAATAATATGCACATCCGTGTACATGTATGTAAATAATATCCACATATGTGTACATGTATGTAAATAATATGCACATATGTGTACATGTATGTAAATAATATGCACATCCGTGTACATGTATGTAAATAATATGCACATATGTGTACATGTATTTAAATAATATGCACATATGTGTACATGTATGTAAATAATATGCACATATGTGTACATGTATGTAAATAATATGCACATATGTGTACATGTATGTAAATAATATGCACATCCGTGTACATGTATGTAAATAATATCCACATACGTGTACATGTATGTAAATAATATGCACATCCGTGTACATGTATGTAAATAATATGCACATACGTGTACATGTATGTAAATAATATGCACATATGTGTACATGTATGTAAATAATATGCACATATGTGTACATGTATGTAAATAATATGCACATATGTGTACATGTATGTAAATAATATGCACATATGTGTACATGTATGTAAATAATATGCACATATGTGTACATGTATGTAAATAATATGCACATCCGTGTACATGTATGTAAATAATATGCACATCCGTGTACATGTATGTAAATAATATGCACATATGTGTACATGTATGTAAATAATATGCACATACGTGTACATGTATGTAAATAATATGCACATCCGTGTACATGTATGTAAATAATATGCACATCCGTGTACATGTATGTAAATAATATGCACATCCGTGTACATGTATGTAAATAATATGCACATACGTGTACATGTATGTAAATAATATGCACGTCCGTGTAGATGTATGTAAATAATATGCACATATGTGTACATGTATGTAAATAATATGCACATATGTGTACATGTATGTAAATAATATGCACATATGTGTACATGTATGTAGATAATAATAATAATAATAATAATAATAATAATAATAATTGATGTTGTCCGTGTAGGCGTGGAGGTCCCATCAGTTTCTCCTCCAGCCGCTCAGGCAGACGTCAGCTTCAGGTGGAGGGAAGTTCCTTGGACCTGGTGTCGGACGAGGAGCAGGAGACCAAGGCCACGGACAACAACGCCAACGAGACTCCGCCTCCTCCTGCGCAGGAATAATTAGCATATAAGAACACAAAAGAGACGTTGGACTCCATCTTGGCGTGTTCCTTAAAGACACCAGCAGTTGTTGTCCCTCCCAACAAGCTTTGCCTTGCTGGTCCTGGTCCAGGTCCAGGTCCTAGTCCAGGTCTTCATTCATCTCAGTCCTAGTGCCTACTTTAGTCCTAACTTATTCTCCTAGTAGAAGATCTTTTCTTTTCTTTGGTGCCTTCTTTCACTCCCTTGCAGCTCCTGTCCTGTCAAATGTACTCTTTTATGTCTTTCAATCATTTATGTCCACTTATTTCAATAAAACACACTCATCATTTCATATATTTGAATAAAACACACTCCTCATTTCATGTATTTCAATAAAACACACTCCTCATTTCATGTATTTGAATAAAACACACTCCTCATTTCATGTATTTGAATCCAAGTCATCAGTTGATGTATTTGAATCCAAGTCATCAGTCCTCATTGGACGTCCACAGCAGGTATGTGAATATGCCACTCATGCAAGTCTTCTACCTGACTGATGTCTTGTCCTGCAGCACAGCAGATATAACACACACTTCTCTGTGTGTGTGTGTGTGTGTGTGTGTGTGTGTGTGTGTGTGTGTGTGTGTGTGTGTGTGTGTGTGTGTGTGTGTGTGTGTGTGTGTGTGTGTGTGTGTGTGTGTGTGTAATCCTCCTGTCATGTAACTCATCCTCATAATCACTCATAACCACCAGAGGAGGAGGAGATAAAAGAGAAGAAGAAGAAGAAGAAGAAGAAGAAGAAGAAGAGGTCCACCTGAGGAAACTTCACAAGTAAGTTATTGGATTTATTATTATTATTATTATTATTATTAGAGATGGCCGATAAATGCGTTAAAATGTAATATCGGAAATTGTCGGTATCGGTTTTTTTATTATCAGTATCTTTTTGTTTTTTTGTTTGTTTTTTTGTGTTTTTTTTTAATTAAATCCACATAAAAAACACAAGATACACTTACAATTAGTGCACCAAGCCAAAAAAAACCTCCCTCCCCCATTTACACTCATTCACACAAAAGGGTTGTTTCTTTCTGTTATTAATATTCTGCTTCCTACATTATATATCAATATATATCAATACAGTCTGCAAGGTTCCTACATTATATATCAATATATATCAATACAGTCTGCAAGGTTCCTACATTATATATCAATATATATCAATACAGTCTGCAAGGTTCCTACATTATATATCAATATATATCAATACAGTCTGCAAGGTTCCTACATTATATATCAATATATATCAATACAGTCTGCAAGGTTCCTACATTATATATCAATATATATCAATACAGTCTGCAAGGTTCCTACATTATATATCAATATATATCAATAGAGTCTGCAAGGTTCCTACATTATATATCAATATATATCAATACAGTCTGCAAGGTTCCTACATTATATATCAATATATATCAATACAGTCTGCAAGGTTCCTACATTATATATCAATATATATCAATACAGTCTGCAAGGTTCCTACATTATATATCAATATATATCAATACAGTCTGCAAGCTTCCTACATTATATATCAATATATATCAATACAGTCTGCAAGGTTCCTACATTATATATCAATATATATCAATACAGTCTGCAAGGGATACAGTCCGTAAGCACACATGATTGTGCGTGCTGCTGCTCCACTAATAGTACTAACCTTTAACACTTCATTTTACAAATGTTCATTAATTACTAGTTTCTATGTAACTGTTTTTATATTGTTGTACTTTCTTTTTTATTCAAGAAAATGTTTTTAATTTATTCATCTTATTTTATTTGATTAATTTTTTTAAAAAAGGACCTTATCTTCACCATACCTGGTTGTCCAAATTAGGCATAATAATGTGTTAATTCCACAACTGTGTATATCGGTTGATATCGGTATCAGTAATTAAAGAGTTGGACAATATCGGCATATGGGATATCGGCAAAAAGCCATTATCGGACATCCCTAATTATTATTATTATTATTATTCAGAAATGTATGTTGACATCTGATGAGGATCCACAGGGACGTTCCTTCCCAACTGATGTTGTACATTCATATTAATAATGTGTTGTATATTCATTAGGGATGTCCGATAATGGCTTTTTTGCCGATATCCGATATTCCGATATTGTCCAACTCTTTAATTACCGATACCGATATCAACCGATACCGATATACGCAGTCGTGGAATTAACACATTATTATGCCTAATTTGGACAACCAGGTATGGTGAAGATAAGGTACTTTTTAAAAAAATTAATAAAATAAAATAAGATGAATAAATAAATAAAAATTATTGAATAAAAAAGAAAGTAAAACAATATAAAAACAGTTACATAGAAACTAGTAATGAATGAAAATTAGTAAAATGAAGTGTTAAAGGTTAGTACTATTAGTGGACCAGCAGCACGCACAATCATGTGTGCTTACGGACTGTATCCCTTGCAGACTGTATTGATATATATTGATATATATTGATATATAATGTAGGAACCTTGCAGACTTTATTGATATATATTGATATTTAATGTAGGAACCTTGCAGACTGTATTGATATATATTGATATATAATGTAGGAACCTTGCAGACTGTATTGATATATATTGATATATAATGTAGGAAGCAGAATATTAATAACAGAAAGAAACAACCCTTTTGTGTGAATGAGTGTAAATGGGGTGGGTTGGTGCACTAATTTTAAGTGTATCTTGTGTTTTTTATGTGGATTTAATAAAATAAAAAAATAAAAAACCGATACCGATAATAATAAAAAAAACGATACCAATATTTTCCGATATTACATTTTAAAGCATTTATCGACATCTCTAATATTCATAATAGTGTCGTATATTAATAATAATGAAGTTTTGTATATTAAATAATTAAAATAATTAATTATTTTTCAACTTAAGTCCATGTTAATCAATTCATGCTAATCAATTCATTATAAATAATTTGTATATTAATAATAAATAAGTGTTGTATATTCATTTTTAATAAGTGTTGTATAAATAATAAGTTGTATATTAAGTGTAGTATATTAATAATAAATCAATCAATCAATCAATCAATGTTTATTTATATAGCCCTACATCACAAGTGTCTCAAAGGGCTGCACAAGCCACAACGACATCCTCGGTACAGAGCCCACATACGGGCAAGGAAAAACTCACCCCAGTGGGACGTCAATATAATATAAATATAATAATATAAATAAGTTGTATATTAATAATAAATGTTGCATAAATAAGTGTTGTATATAAATAAGTGTTGTATATTTTTAATAAATAAATTATATTTATTATGAATATACAACACATAAATAAGTTGTATAATAATAAATAAGTGTTTATATTAATACAGAATAAGTGTTGTATAAATAAGTATTGTACATAAATAATTGTTGTATATTCATAATGAATAGGTGTTGTATATTCTTAATACATAAGTTATATTTATTATGAACATACCACACTTATCAATATGCAACACCTATTATTAATATGTGTGTCGTATAAATAATAAGTGTTGTATATTGATAAGTGTTGTTTATTAATAATGTTGTATATTCATAATAAATATAACTTATTTATTAAGAATATACAACACTTATTTATTATGAATATACAACACTTATCAATATACAACACTTATTATTAATATACGTGTCGTATAAATAATAAGTGTTGTATATTAATAATAAATATGTTGTATATTAATAATAAATACGTTTTTATATTAATATTAAATAAGTGTTGTATAAATAATAAGTGTTGTATATTCTTAATAAATAAGTTATATTTATTATGAATTTACAACACTTATCAATATACAACACTTATTATTAATATGCGTGTCATATAAATAATAAGTGTTGTATATTGATAAGTGTTGTATATTAATAATGTTGTATATTCATAATAAATAAGTGTTGTATATTCTTAATGAATAAGTTATATTTATTATGAATATACAACACTTATCAATATACAACACTTGTTAATATGCGTTTCGTATAAATAATAAGTGTTGTATATTAATAATGTTGTATATTCATAATAAATAAGTTGTATATTAAGTGTTGTATATTAATAAGTGTTGTATATTGATAATGTTGTGTATTCATAATAAAAAAGTGTTGTATATTAATAAGTGTTGTATATTAATAGTAAGTGTTGTATATTCATAATAAGTGTTGTATATTAATGTATATTCATAATAAATAAGTGTTGTATATTAATAAGTGTTGTATATTAATAGTAAGTGTTGTATATTCATAATAAGTGTTGTATATTAATAATGTATATTCATAATAAATAAGTGTTGTATATTAATAAGTGTTGTGTAAATAAGTGTTGTGTATTAATAGTAAGTGTTGTATATCAATAATAAATAAGTTTTTTATATTAATAATGTTGTATATTCATAATATATAAGTTGTATATTAAATGTTGTATATTAATAAGTGTTGTTAATTGATAATGTTGTATATACATAATAAATAAGTGTTGTATATTAATAGTAAGTGTTGTATATTCATAATAAATAAGTGTTGTATATTAATTTATATTCATAATAAATAAGTGTTGTATATTAATAAGTGTTGTATATGAATATTAAGCATGGTATATTCATAATAAATAAGTGTTGTATATTAATAATGTATATTCATAATAAATAAGTGTTGTATATTAATAAGTGTTGTGTAAATAAGTGTTGTGTATTAATAGTAAGTGTTGTATATCAATCATAAATAAGTGTTGTATATTAATAATGTATATTCATAATAAATAAGTGTTGTATATTAATAGTAAGTGTTGTATATCAATAATAAATTAGTGTTGTATATATTAATAAGTGTTGTATATTAATAATGTATATTCATAATAAATAAGTGTAGTATATTAATAATGTACATTCATAATAAATAAGTGTAGTATATTAATGTATATTCATAATAAATAAGTGTTGTATATTAATAAGTGTTGTATAAATAATAAGTGTTGTATATTAATAGTAAGTGTTGTATATTGATAATGTTGTATAGTCATAATAAATAAGTGTTGTATATTAATAAGTGTTGTATAAATAATAAGTGTTGTATATTAATAGTAAGTGTTGTATATTGATCATGTTGTATAGTCATAATAAATAAGTTGTATATTGATAATGTATATTCATAATAAATAAGTGTTGTATATTAATAGTAAGTGTTGTATAGTAATAATGTATATTCATAATGAATACGTGTTGTATATTAATAAGTGTTGTATATTAATAATAAGTGTTGTATATTAATAATGTTGTGTATTCATAATAAATAAATGTTGTATATTAATAAGTTTTTAACTCTTATGTGTTCTCTCCAGAATACTCAGAAGAAAATACTCACTTTAGGTCCTTTGTTATTTGACCAATGTTGTTTGTATTGTGTCCCGGTGTTGATCCCTGGGGTACACCACAATGTCCATGTCAATATAAACCATCATTGAACATGAGTCATTCAGCTCTCTTAAATGTGGGGGAATGACAATAAAAGTGCTAAGTGAGCTGCAGACTAGTGATTATGAGCCATTTGTCAAATGATGGGCTTGGGCAAAAAGGCACAATATTTGATTGATTCAAATGCAAATGAACGGGTGAGTCACAAGCGTGCTTTAAAGGGGGTCTTGTGTCCATGCAGGGCCCCGGGGCCCGCCAGTGTGTGATGCCCACAGAGGACCTGGTGGCACAGATGCAGCCCTCGGTGTCCCCCGGCATCCAGAGGAGGCACACACTTCCTGCCAGCGAGGTGCGCCCGCTCAACACCCAAGATGCCATCAGCGTCTTTGAGATCGAGCGAGAAGGTAAAACTGATACAATTCTTCATCATAAACTGCTACAATTCTTCATCATAAACTGCTACAATTCTTCATCATAAACTGCTACAATTCTTCATCATAAACTGCTACAATTCTTCATCATAAACTGCTACAATTCTTCATCATAAACTGCTACAATTCTTCATCATAAACTGCTACAATTCTTCATCATAAACTGCCACAATTCTTCATCATAAACTGCTACAATTCTTCATCATAAACTGCTACAATTCTTCATCATAAACTGCTACAATTCTTCATCATAAACTGCTACAATTCTTCATCATAAACTGCTACAATTCTTCATCATAAACTGCTACAATTCTTCATCATAAACTGCTACAATTCTTCATCATAAACTGCTACAATTCTTCATTATAAACTGCTACAATTCTTCATCATAAACTGCTACAATTCTTCATCATAAACTGCTACAATTCTTCATCATAAACTGCTACAATTCTTCATCATAAACTGCTACAATTCTTCATCATAAACTGCTACAATTCTTCATCATAAACTGCTACAATTCTTCATCATAAACTGCCACAATTCTTCATCATAAACTGCTACAATTCTTCATCATAAACTGCTACAATTCTTCATCATAAACTGCTACAACTCTTCATCATAAACTGCTACAATTCTTCATCATAAACTGCTACAATTCTTCATCATAAACTGCTACAATTCTTCATCATAAACTGCTACAATTCTTCATCATAAACTGCTACAATTCTTCATCATAAACTGCTACAATTCTTCATCATAAACTGCTACAATTCTTCATCATAAACTGCTACAATTCTTCATCATAAACTGCTACAATTCTTCATCATAAACTGCTACAATTCTTCATCATAAACTGCTACAATTCTTCATCATAAACTGCTACAATTCTTCATCATAAACTGCTACAATTCTTCATCATAAACTGCTACAATTCTTCATCATAAACTGCTACAATTCTTCATCATAAACTGCTACAATTCTTCATCATAAACTGCTACAATTCGTCATCATAAACTGCTACAATTCTTCATCATAAACTGCTACAATTCTTCATCATAAACTGCCACAATTCTTCATCATAAACTGCTACAATTCTTCATCATAAACTGCTACAATTCTTCATCATAAACTGCTACAATTCTTCATCATAAACTGCTACAATTCTTCATCATAAACTGCTACAATTCTTCATCATAAACTGCTACAATTCTTCATCATAAACTGCTACAATTCTTCATCATAAACTGCTACAATTCTTCATAAACTGCTACAATTCTTCATCATAAACTGCTACAATTCTTCATCATAAACTGCTACAATTCTTCATCATAAACTGCTACAATTTTTCATCATAAACTGCTACAATTCGTCATCATAAACTGCCGCAATTCTTCATCATGAACTGCCGCAATTCTTCATCATAAACTGCTACAATTCTTCATCATAAACTGCTACAATTCTTCATCATAAACTGCTACAATTCTTCATCATAAACTGCTACAATTCTTCATCGTAAACTGCTACAATCCTTCATCATAAACTGCTACAATTCTTCATCATAAACTGCTACAATTCTTCATCATAAACTGCTACAATTCTTCATCATAAACTGCTACAATTCTTCATCATAAACTGCTACAATTCTTCATCATAAACTGCTACAATTCTTCATCGTAAACTGCTACAATCCTTCATCATAAACTGCTACAATTCTTCATCATAAACTGCTACAATTCTTCATAAACTGCTACAATTCTTCATCATAAACTGCTACAATTCTTCATCATAAACTGCTACAATTCTTCATAAACTGCTACAATTCTTCATCATAAACTGCTACAATTCTTCATCATAAACTGCTACAATTCTTCATCATAAACTGCTACAATTTTTCATCATAAACTGCTACAATTCGTCATCATAAACTGCCGCAATTCTTCATCATGAACTGCCGCAATTCTTCATCATAAACTGCTACAATTCTTCATCATAAACTGCTACAATTCTTCATCATAAACTGCTACAATTCTTCATCATAAACTGCTACAATTCTTCATCGTAAACTGCTACAATCCTTCATCATAAACTGCTACAATTCTTCATCATAAACTGCTACAATTCTTCATCATAAACTGCTACAATTCTTCATCATAAACTGCTACAATTCTTCATCATAAACTGCTACAATTCTTCATCATAAACTGCTACAATTCTTCATCATAAACTGCTACAATTCGTCATCATAAACTGCTACAATTCTTCATCATAAACTGCTACAATTCTTCATCATAAACTGCTACAATTCTTCATCGTAAACTGCTACAATTCTTCATCATAAACTGCTACAATTCTTCATCATAAACTGCTACAATTCTTCATCATAAACTGCTACAATTCTTCATCGTAAACTGCTACAATCCTTCATCATAAACTGCTACAATTCTTCATCATAAACTGCTACAATTCTTCATCATAAACTGCTACAATTCTTCATCATAAACTGCTACAATTCTTCATCATAAACTGCTACAATTCTTCATCATAAACTGCTACAATTCT